>NC_056747.1:573058543-573286043 GCF_019279795.1 Protopterus annectens
CAGAGAATCTTTCTCTGATAAGCCCTTCCAGCATCCCTGAAGGGTTGCCCAGCTGCTCACCTCTGGAGGCAGTCAGGGGAAGACTTTCACTGTACCCAAAAGCCTGGCAAAATTTGACAAAAGGCAGAATGGTATGGCCCATTATATCCAGAGGTGACAAAATTCCCTTCCATCAACCCCTTTACAGTCAAAGAAGACCCTTCCAGATGTTCCACCCAATCTGAAGGAGCAAGCAGCAATAGAAGTTTCAAAATTGCTAGAAAAAAAGAGCCATCCAGGACGTCCCCGCAGACCAGCATGGATCCGGAACTTACTCAAGGTTCTTTTTGGTACCAAAAAAGACAGGGGACTGGAGACCGATTCTGGATCTCAGTAGACTAAACAAATCTGTATAAAGAACAAAGTTTTGGATGTTCACGCTACAGTCCATTCTACCCTTCTTGGGTCAGGACAATTGGATGTGCTCGATAGATATTCAGGACGCGTACTACCATATCAAGATGGACAGATGCTCCAGGAGATTTCTTCGCTTTCAGGTGGGGGCCAGTCATTACCAGTTCAGAGCTCTGCCCTTTGGTCTCACCACAGCACCCAGGGTGTCACCAAATGTATGGCAGTGGTCACGGCTCTCCTGAGACATCAGGGATTCCAGGTGTTTCCATATCTGGACGACTGGCTCCTCACTGCTACCACCAGGCATCAACTCCTACAAACGCGGGATTATACAATCACATCCTGCACTCAGCTAGGTATTACAATAAATTTCAAAAAATCTGCCTTGTTGCCCTATCTATCACTTACATAGGAGCAGCCTTAAACACAAGGGATATGTTTGCAAGGTTGCCACTAGAAAGAGTGTCCACAATTCGTCAACAAGTGCAAATTCTAATGCAGAGCAAAAGGATCCAAGTCAGGTATGTCCTTCAAACTCTGGGCTCCATGGCAGCTGCCATTCTTCTACTCCCACTGTCGCGCTTCCACATGAGAATTCTTTAGTGGCTTTTTTTCACTCAGTGGTCTTTCCAAGACCTACCCATGTCTCACATGATCCTCATCATGGAGGCATGCAAAAGACACCTTTCTTGGTGGATGGTCTCCCCATTAGTTACTCAGGGCAGACCTTTCTTACAACCCCCTCCGGTAGCCACAGTGATGACAGACACCTCCCTGATAGGGTGGTGGGGGGGGGGGTTATCTGGGCAGGACAGTCCAAGGCACTTGGCAACCTCACGAGTGCCATCCGCACATAAATGTCTTAGAAATGAGAGCCGTTGCAATTCAAACAGACAACATGTCAGTGGTGTGGTACATCAACAAGCAGGGCAGAACCAGATCCTACCCCCTGTGTCAAGAAGCACTCAGACTTTCGCAGTGGGTGATTTCCTTCCAATGTTTTCTGATTGCGACTCACATCCCTGGGAGATCCAACGTCATATATTGTAAATGACAGGTATTTATATGGCCATGTTTGATACTGTGATAGGGTGGGGAATACCCATGCTAATCTACACAACTGAGTGATTTATTGAATTGCTGTGCCATGTAGATGCCTTTCTGGGGATGTTTCAAGGGGAATACCTCATGGATAATTAGCATATGCCTCTCCCCAGAAATATTTCATTAACATTCAACACAGCCATGGGTGCTACATATCTTTATGTTAGAGGACTGTGCAGCTCTGTATAAGGGTGGTTTCTGAATCATGGAAAGGCATTATGACTTGTACATAGAGGTGTACACATTGTGGTACCTTCATGAGTCCTCTCCACAGAGTTCTAATTGTGGTAGTTAATAATATTTTGGGATAAAACTTTCAGAATGTCTATTTCATGGATCTATATCATGAAGTCTGAAGTGTCATTGTGCAAGGCTGTCTATTTTTGTTCCATTCCCTGTCTGACCATCAGCCATTCCTCATGTCAATAAATCTGGCCATTTTTCCCCTTCAGTAAAAGCCCTAAATCCAATTTTTTCTTTGGAGTCAGGGTCAAGTCTTCTAGTAGGAGTCTCATCATCCACAAAGCGTACTTTTTCAGTTTTATAGTCCCTAATATACTTTTCTATCAACAGCTTTCTGATGCTGCACAAGGACTGCACACGAGCACATTCTGGGCACCATACATGCTAGGTTTCAGCTTTGGAAAGTGTAGTTCCGCTAGACTCTGGTTGTGGTCATTTCACCTGTATTACTGCAGGTGTCACCACTGCAGTGAGCTGAAGCTCCCCCCCCCAATGCAGGCTGGGTGAGCCACCATCAGTCATTCACTCCCATCCTCCCCACCTGGATCTTGGCGTACCTGAACATTAATCATCTGGATCATAATCAAGGCTTTATCCCTCTAGATATGAGGTCCAGGCTATTATGTCTTAAAAGTGACTTTACAAATGCTATGTCAAACAATATTTCCTGTCTGAAATCACTTTTTGAGATATAAATGTCCAAAGACAGTAGTATTATTAATGATATAAGGCCGCCATAATGGCATTTGGTTTAAAAATGTTGCACTTTAGTAACTATTGTGTAGATTAAATGCAGTGCCATAATTCTGGCAGCAATATTTTAAGATACTGAAAACTGGGGCTCACTTATTAAGAAATTATAAAGTTATGGTTATCTGGCCAAGGTTCATTTGGAAATGGCATGAGCAATGATTGAAATTTTGTCAAAGGCAGCCAGATGCTGAGACGTGAGGATGATTTCTGTTGTAGGGAAGAGGACTGTGATACAAATTTATTTAATGTTAATATAAGATCAGAAGGAGGGAGGTCTGCAGTTGGAGCATTGGGAGAAGGTTTGGTTAATGATGATGGACTGTTTTCTTTATTTAGAAAACAGAAATGTGTTGTAGTTTATTTTATAACTGCAGCTGCAGTCAGGAAAGAAACATGTATGGTTAATATAGCCAGAACATATATGCAGTTAATAATGGGAAGAATAAATACCCAGTATCATTATTCATTTACAGGAATGATATTGAGCCTTCAACAATAGCATCATCCTATATCACAAGATGGGTTATCCATACCAGTTCAAAGTTTGCAGATGACTGCAAACTGGGGTCCAGCTGACACAAGCATCCTCCAAAAGGTCTCAAAATTACCACATAGGTGGTAACAAAGTGGTCAGAGAGGTCATTGTGTAATACAATGCCTCACCAAGAGGATTAATGGACATGCTCCACCTCAAAAATCCAAGTCCCTTAGAGCTACATGCTCCAGGGACCTAAACCTCAACACAAAAATAAATAGGACATGCTGGAGGACACTCACTCTGGAATAGAATCCCAGCACAGTAGGCTAATCTAATAGGGAGGCGGAAGCCAAATACATTCTGTATCTACCTATGAACTGCACACACTACAAGGAAAGGATTCTTTAATGGGTAGAGACTGTCTACCCTAAACACAGAGAAAATCATTTTCTGTATTTTATTTTAGAACCACAGTTGTACATAGCTTGGCAACATGTACTCATCAACTGTCCTGAATATTTGTTGTTGGTACAGGGGAATCTGTCACTCCCACTAATAGTATTAGTTTGTAGAGCACAAAGCACTTCTTTATCCAAGCCAAATGCTCCCGCTTTAACACAAGACATATCACCTATCCTATATCCTTTCTGAGTCTCTTCCCTCTCAACATTCAATGAAGACTGACCCACTTAAGAAACTAATGTATATATAGTACATTACTGTTTGCTTGATTGTACATTGCATTGTGCTTGTTCACCTGGAATGTATATACACTGTTTTTTATATAATTAGTCTGCACTATTCTGTTATTGCATACATTTCTGTATTTTTTGTTTGTGAAATCTTTTGTATTTCATCATGCCTGTACCTGAAACTGGTCAATACTGACAAGTACACCAGCCTGGTAAACTAATATAAATAAATAAACATTATGCCATGACCAACAGAGATGATAAAATCACAAAGTAATGACCTTCTAGCATTTTATTTTGCTCATTTTAGCTGAGTAAGACCACTATACTTAATTTTTTCTTTTAGGGTTCACCTAGAGGCATTATGTTTGTGCTGATTTACTACATCTGCTTCACATATTACATAAGTGGAAACGAAGGGACTCAAACCTGCATTGTGGGATGAAGCTCATTAACAGTTCATAGCCTTACTCTCCTGTGTTGCATTGTTAGGCATAAATGTGACTGTATGAAACTGTGAAATGAAAAGTGAAAATGTGCAATTAGTGTGCTGAACTAGGCTGACTGTTTCCAATGGTATATAGTAACTTGTTTTCATTATATAAAGAAAACCACATTATATTACAACTAATAAGAAAATGGAAATTTATAACATGCAATACAGAATAAAGTAATTTGAATATTAACCCTGTAATTAATTTCTTTAAGCTGTCATTTAATATTATGTGCAATCAAGAGCAAGGCCTGAGAAGCTAACTGTGTTATCTACTAATATTTAATAGCTTAGGCTAATGCAACAGTGATCATTCAAACATCTACTGTTGTGGTAAGTTTACTTACACAAATAAACTTTTTCTCAGTTACCATTTTAAAGAAACATCATATACTGTTTGATGACGCAAGGATAAAAGATAACAATAACTTCACATCCTGTTGTTGAGCCATTGATTTACATTTATGACAACTAAAACTACAAGATGAACTAGGGTGCTTTACCCAAACCTTGATATTACTGAAATACGTTTTACAATATTCTACTGCAATTATAAAACCATTTGATATGAAAAATAAAGGAAATGCATCACAATAAAAACTGCATTAGTTTTTGAATGCTGACAAACAAAACTTACCAGTTTCTGTCTTAGCATATTCAGTCACTAGCACATCATATCTTGTTCCATTATGATTTTAATATTATGTTCAACAAACTGTGATAAGGGAGAAAAACTGTGTTATCTTGCATTGATAGCATGTGGCTTCGGATCAGGGTGGGTTGCATTCAGTAAGTGGGCAAGGCTAACTGGAAAAAGACAAAGCTACATTGGGATGAGGCTGTTTTTATGAGCATGGTTCTAATTTTATATACGTGATTTGCTATACACTGCTACACACCACCATCAGAAATTTGCAGCCATAGTGTTCAATTTACACATCTGATATAGAATATACTTTGCCCTTGATGCTCACCAAAGACTTAATCAAGCATATGACATATGCAAGTCGATGCTTTACAGGAGAACTCGTCATCATTTAAAGTATTTTGTCTTCTAATTATGGCCAGCTTGAAAACAATTCAAATATATTTACAGATCCAGGTATTTGGGGTTACAAAACAGAAGGTGGCTTGTTTATTTACTAGTGTGGGCAAGAAGGACCAACATTATAAAATTCATTTTATATACACGCGTGCACACACACACACACACACACACACACACACACACACACACACACACACACACACACACACACACACACCCTATTTGCATGACATCTCTACACTCTTTCCAGTGCACACTGGATGAAGTTCCACCTGACTGAGGTCAACTTGCCAGTGTTGGAACTCCCCAGTCACTGTTTTCCATTGGAAATCACTGCTAGAGCAAATTCTTTGTGTGTGCTGGTAGTGATTCCTTTGATGTGAGAGTTCCCTTTTCTTCATGTTTGTGTGATTATGTCGTATACATATACGTGTGTGTGTGTGTGTGTGTGTATATATATAGATAGATATAAACATACATACACACCCACACACACACACACACATATATATATATACATATATATATATATATATATATATATATATACACATACATATACATATATTTAAATATATATGTGTTACTCACTCATGATTTAACCCAGCATATAATCGGCAGTCAGAAGACTGTCAGCAAAATAACTACACTGCAAAATCTCTATGCATCAAAACCATCTAAACTCAAAATACTGATGAAATTGAAGTTATACTAGGGAAGATGTATGCCCTTTCCTCACTGGTGTTCAACCTCGGAGTTGGTATATATAATTAGCAGGTGGGTGTGAGGGGGTGAAGGGGGGCTTTTCCCTCTGCAAAAACACTGACAAAAGGTGGTTTAATTTTGTCAAATTTTTAATGGTTTTCTATGTGGTTATATTTTGTGATATTTTGTCAATGTTTTTGATATATTTTTTGATAAATAGTAATGCACCCTCCACGCTTCCTGCTAATTATATATACCAACTCTGAGGTTGCACAACTGTGAGGAAAAGGCATAAATCCTTCAATTCTGTCGGTATTTTGTATTTAGATGTTTTGCTGTCAGTCTTTTCACTGTCAATCACATGCTGGTTTAGATCACGTGTGGGTAACCCATATACAGATATATATGTTTAGTCTAATCTGATGGAGTACAGGAGTTATTTTTCATTTTATTTATTTGTTTATTTATTTATTTATTTAACATTTTGTTTACCAGGATAGTCCGTCTGGGCAAGTAGCCCATTTTCAGCAGAGGTCCGGGGAGAAAAGCTCCAAAAATAAAATACTGCATAATACAAGTTCCACAAAGTAAAAAGAATACAGCATAGCAAGTTCCACAAAGTAAAAAAAAAGTACTATGCAGAAAATTTACACATAATAGTGGTATTAGCACGATCCCAGGAAGAAAAAAAAAACAGAAAAGAAACAATAGTAGATTACCATACTATGTAATACAAGTACAATATATACAGTTACAGAACAAGTGTATATTGAAAGTTGCATACAAATATGTTTGGATACTTTTAATCTAACAGCTAGAAATGTCTAGGAGTAACAGTTGTGACTGCAATCACTTATGTACAGTGTGCAATAATTTTGTAGGAACAACTTATAGCTTATACAGGGTTAGTTGAATAAAGGAAAAAGGAAGTGGTATTGTTTTGTAGGCCTTGTCATGGAGGACATGGGGTGTTGGTTGAGTACAGAAGAACAGGTATGGTAGTATAACTCTGGAAAGGGGAAAGGTGAAGTAAGATATATTGCAAATGGGGAAAGTAGGGGTGGCTGAGACAACAGTACAGGGAGGCTTTGTGGAGAGGAAGTAGCAGGTGTGAGGGTAGGTAAAGAGTAGGAAGTGAAGGTAAGAAAGTGTTTATGAGAGTGCTGGCTGGAGAAAGAAATTGCTTGAGCTTAGCCTGGGGAAGTATATGAGCAGAGCCAGTTATTGGTTAGGTGGGCCTTAAGAAGCGTCATTTGAACTTGGCTGAGTTGGTGGTATTAAGGATGTTCTGTGGGATTAAGTTCCAGGCTTTGGAAATTTGGTTGGAATATAGAATGTCTCTGTAGCTATTGTTAGACTTCGTGACTTTTAATAGGGATTTGTTGAAGGATCTAAGGGTTCTGTGGTTAGTGTATGGATGGACAAGATTGTGGGGTGCTGGGCAGTTTTCAGGTTTAGTGATATGGTACGTGCTGTGGTCAGTTGTTTCAAAGAGAAGAGGTTGGGCAATTCTAGACAGTTTTTAAAGTGAAGTGCAGTGCTGGGATCTATGATCTATGTGAGAAGATTGTTGTGAGTTTGGCAATTTTGTTATAGCATGCCTCTAGCCTGGCTAGGTCTGTTTTTTGAGGTTAGTAAAGACTGGAGAGGCATACAGCAAGGTAGAGAGAAGATAGGTTCTGGCAATGGCTTGTCTGGTGTTGTTGGTTAGGAATTGCTTGGCTCTATAAAGTGAGCCAAGTTTCTTATAGGTTTTTTGAATGAGTAGTGCAATATGCATTTCAAATCTTAGGTTACTACTGATGGTGACCCCTAATAATTTGGTTTGCGGGACAGGTTCTACTTTGGTATTACTGGCTGAGTAGATAATAAAGGGTGTTGTTTGGATGATGGGCTTTTTGTTGGATTAGAGAATTAACAGTGTTGTTAGGATTTAGGATTAATTGCTGATTGGAGAGATAAGTTTATGTCTGAAAAAGCTTTTAGGGTTATTGCTTGAAGTTAAGACTGGGTGGGAGCAGAGCAGATTAGAGTTGAATCATCTATATATTGAACTGTGGTTGCTAGATTGGTTACTGAGTGCAGTTTACTGGTGAAAACTGTAAAGAGAAGTGGACCTAAGATTGACCCTTGTGGAACACCGACTAAGACTGGTAAGTGTGACGATAGGTCATCTTGCCATTTCCATGCTTGTTGCCGGTCTATAAGATAACTCTGAAACCAACAGAGAGCAGAGTAAGATAAATTTAATGATGCTAGCTCATTAATGAATTTTTGATGTGATACCGTATTGAATACCTTGGACATATCTAAGAAGATTTAAGAAGATGGCTGCAACTTGTTGCCCATAATTTTTTAGATGACTGATGGTATTAGTGAAGCTTAACAGGGCAATAGTAGTACTATGCTTAGGCCTAAAGCCATGCTGGGAGTTTTTTAGAAGTTTATTGGAGGTAAGATAGTCCATTAACTGGGAGTGGATGCATTTTTCGAGGGTTTTAGCTAATGGTGAGAGAACAGGTATTGGTCAGTAGTTGGAAAATTCTGTTGATACGCCACCCTTGTGAAGAGGAACGATGTGGGAAATTTTCCATAGTTTAGGGATATACTGTTCTATAATTGATCTGCTAATCAGTAGAGAGGTAGGATAGGCAATGGTATCAGTTGCTAACTTGAGATAGGAATTTGGTAGTTGATCAACTGCTACTAGGGTTGAGGGTTTTAATTTATTTAGTAGTTTCCTTATGGTTGATGTTTGAATGGGGTTAATGGAGAAAGGGGTGGAAGTAGATGAAGATAGTGATGGAATAGATACTGTGGTATGTTGTTACTATTGTTTACCAAGGAAAGGATGGAGTTTGTAATGGAGTTGAATTATGTAGTCAAACTCTCTTGGGTGTTGTGGGAAGTGGGAGATGGAGTTGAGGACTGACCTAGATTTAGAAGTTTTTTTGATACTTTCCCAGAATTTTTGGGAAGTATTGTGGTAATATTGTTCTATACAAGTATAGTAGGGATTTTTTGTCATTTTTGATCTGAGTTTTGGATTTGTTTCTTAGTTGGTGGTAAGTTTTGAAAGAGCTTTGACTTTTGTTACTGTGGTTGTTAAGCCATGCATTATCTCTGTACTTAAGTAATTCTTTGGTTTCTCTTGACAGCCATGGGGTGTAGTTAGACTTTATATGAACCATCTAACTGGAGCTAAAGTGTTTAGAATGTCTAAGAATTTACTATTAAAGTATTCCACTGCAGAGTCAAGTTGGAGGTATTTTAATGGTGACCAATCACAGTGCTGCAGTAATGAATTAAATGTGGTTGCAGAGAATTGGTTCTCATTTCTAAACTGTCTATATAAAATGGATTTTGGGAGGTCTGTTCTGTGTCTAAGGAGAAAGGTGGGAGAGTGATCTCTTAGGCTGTCAGGGAGGCAGCCTGAGTGATGGACTAGAGAGGATTTATTAGTTAGCATCCAGTCAAGAACTGACTGCCTGCCACTGCATTTAGCCAACCTACTAGGTGAGTAAATAATTTTGGTGTAACCATAGAGATTTATGTGATTCTTGGGACTATCTGAGGAGCAGTTATTCCAATCTATATTGAAATCTCCTGAGATAATGTATCTTGGTTAAATGATGAGGATGACCAGGAGAGTAGGTCTTCGATTGCGGAAAGGGAATTACTGGGAGAGAAGTAGACAATATTATGGTGCTTGTTTGGGTTGATTTCAATTTGACAGGAAAGAATTTCGCTATTATGTAGGGAAGGGGGACAGACTGGATTCTTTGAAGTTTTAAGGTGTTTTTGTATAGAATAGCTACTCCTCTACCACTTTTTTATTCTATCTAGTCTGTGGATGTTGTAGCCAGAAGGTAGAATTTCAATGTCTTTTATTTGAGGCTTGAGCCATGTTTCAGTTAGAATGGCTATGTCAGGTGAGTATAAGGGCAAGGTTACATGGAATTCATGGATTTTATTTAGCAAGCTTCTTACATTCATATTAATGAGAACAGTGCTGGGGGTATTAGGTTTTAGGGTAGTGATTAGATTTGGATGGGTGGAGATTGGATTCTGTGATGTTTGCTGTTTTGGGTCTGGGCCTGGATTTGGATGGATATCACCATTTTGTTTTAGTTGAGGTTTTTTGTGTAGAAGTGGGTGTGGTGGCTTAGGTGTATGCTTAGTAATGTTATGAACTAAATTTGGGAGGGGTAGTATCGACAGATATCTATATGACAGAAAATCTGTTTTGGATAGATTGAAGAGTTCACAAGCAATTACGAAGTAAGAAGAAAACTTCTCCAAAGCAGATTATAACCTCTTAGGGTATGGTATAAATAGCATCACTGCACTCCCCGCACTTGATAGGACCAAAACAAGCTCCTCAAGGAAGAGTAAACCTGCCTGGTGGACAACTGCCACTAACAGGCTTTATAATAAGAGGAAGAAATTGCTGACAAAGAGTAAGAGGGAGTGAACCCTAAACTGGAAACACTCCCTCCACAGTTTAAACAAGCAAATAAGACTTCTTGTGAAGTCCTCCAAAGCAAACTACAAATCCAACTTCTTCAACTAAGGACAGCCATAAGGCATTCTTTAGTTAAATCTGTTACCTATAAAGAAAGGCCCAGATATGTGCCGAACTGGTAGTGGACATAGCTAACCTGTTGGCTGACAGGTTCTGTGAAAACTTCACTTCCCTGTCCCCGCCACACGTACCCCTTGACATCCCTAACATCTCTAACACCTGTTACCTAACTTGTATCTCTTAAGAGCAGGTCATAAACTCCCTCTCTAAGGCCAAAAACACAGCATCTATCGGACCTGATAGCATCCTAGGCTGCATCCAACATGGGCTCCAACAAGAATTAGCAACACCATTAGGTACTCTTTTCAATCATAGTCTAAACACCGGCTTTGCCCTAGCTGAATGGAAAACAGCCACCATTATTCCCTTGCACAAGGTGGTGCTTTCACTGACCCCGGGAACTATAGACCTATTAGCCTGACTAGCCTTATCTGCAAGGCCATGGAGCAAATCATTATGGACCTTATCAACAAAGATGCAGGTAATTTCCAAACACTTGACCCTACTCAGTTTGGATTTGTCAAAGGGAGATCATGCCTGTTAAACCTGGTGGACTTCTTCAAGACAGTCACCAAGGCCCTGGACGAGGGGAAATCTGTGCATACACCCTATCTAGACTTAGCCAAGGCTTTTCACACTATCACCCTCTCAGGCATCATTGACAAACTCACCCAGCTAGGTATCAACCATTATATCGTTAGATGGGCGCTAACTGGCTCACTGATAGAACACATATAGTCACAATAGGGGAATCCAGCTCCAACAACAGACCTGTAACCAGTGGTGTTCCACAGGGATCAGTCCAGGAACCTCTACTGTTTAGAATCTATTTATCCAAAGTAAAACACAAATACTTAACTACCACATCAATAGCAACACCCAAAGTATGCACAATCACCATGTCTAGCACCTGAAACAACTAAAATTCAAGATCTTCAGCATCTGTCCTTATGTGGATCATATGAAATTACTGTCACTTTACTCTGTTTCATTCAGACTACTCAGAGGCAGTCTCTGCCTTGCATATAAGGCAATCTCTGACCCTGCTTTTTGGAAAAGCTGCATATCCGCAAGTCAAATGGTACACAGGTTATTCACTCTAAAGATCTTAACCTGGTATGTGACATTAACAGAACCTGCTGTAGGGACATATTTCTCTCCCAGAGGTTACCACACCTTTGGAACAGACACCCTGTTCATGTCAAACAGAGCATCTCATTGGCCCTCTTCAAACGCAATTTTGACGATTGGATGGGTAACCGTAAATTCACCCCAGGGGTTCCACCCATGTCCCTTTTGGACAGGGCAATGGATGCTGATCGTGGAAATAAGGGTAGAAATTGGCTAGGCTTCTGAAGGTCCTAGGGCCATTAGCTTAGTAACTTCATGTGATCCTATGAGATATTAACAGTGACTGTGTCTAGATTTAGGGAAGTAAATACTGTGGGAAGAAATAGCCAGGGTATTGTTATGGCTAGGCTTGTATAGGCCCTAGGGCTGATAGCCTAGTACCATCCTATTTAGATATCATTGAATAGTGGGATTTCTTTATTTTTCCTATGCATTTTATATAATAGCCTACTGTACAGAAGCACTCATTTTTTTCTTTTGTAAAGTAATACTAGAAAAAAATTGTGTCAATGTAATGTCAGAAATTCATAATATATTTTAGTCCACCTTCAATTATTCATATTTATCTGAATACTTTTTTGATCTCTCTACATTTAACAGTAATTGGTTTGTCTTTATTTATCTCACATGATATCTACTTTACAAATTTTATCAAAAAATGTTATGAAAAAAATCAAATATTTCTATTGTTTATAATTCTTTTAAAAAATGACTTCTCAGTAAAATTTGAAAACAGAAATGTGGTTGTTGAAATGTGTGAATAACCTTGCCAAGAATAATGCTTTCTTTTTTTTATAGCTGGTGAAAACAGAACTGAATTAATAAAAAGGTAAAACGTTGTGCACATTGTTACTAAGCTCATGCTGATGAAGATTTTTGTGTGTGTTTCCAGGGAAAGTTGCTCCTGTACTACAGCAAGCTGCACTAACTCTTATCCCTTCTGACGTCTGCAGGAAAAGGGAAGTGTATGGAGACAGCATCACTGAAAACATGATCTGTGCCGGATACATAAGTGGGGGTATTGATGCATGTCAGGTAATGTGAGAGTGCTTATATCTGTGCAAACATTTTGTTTTCATAGACCCAGCCACGTGGCCCAGACAGGTGAAGCCCTGACTGTGGCCCAGGCAGTCAGTGTTTGATTAGTGGCATGGACCCTGAGGGGTTGGGCAGGGAAGGTTGATGGGTTTGAGTGGTTAATGCCAGCTTGGTCTTTCTGGGCAGGGGGAGGTGGCTTGGCCTGTTGTAATGGAGACACATGCTGTGGGGTTAACTTGTGCTGCTAGCTGGACATGTGCATCTCTGAGCTGGAGGTGGTAGGTGTGTATGGAAATGCATTTCCTAGCCAGGCCATCTAATGGCAGTAAAGGGTAGGCTGCTTCACAGGACGTTCAGGCTGGCCTGAAAGCTACCACTGACCTTCGCTGTATAATGAATGGATGAGATGACTGGGCTTCTTGGGAAGGAATGAATGAGCCAAAGTGCTCTCACCTTACCTGGAGATGCCCAGCCCCCACAGAATTAATGGGATGATTGGGTGCAGAAAGAGGAGCCATCAGAGCAGAGTCCTATGGAGGCTATGGAAGGGAAAAAACATTTTAGTTCTTATAAAAATGTTTTAAGAACTACCAAGAGCTGTCTGCTAAGAATATTAAGAAAACATTGTAGTAGTAAAGCTTTAAACATAAATGAAATATGTACTTTATATATGTATTCCTGTTTCTTAAATTAATGTAGTTTTGTGGAAATCATACTATTTTACTTTAGATGTTTTCAGTCTTTTATTTATCTGTAATGCAATAATTCTGCTTCTAGCGATATAGCAACATGATTCTCCTCAGCAAGTGATTGCAAAATTTCATAACCTGAACTATGGTGTACAGAAAGACAAGCAGTTGTAAGAGATAAGGCAAAGGTTGTAAGTTTGTATAAATGTCATTATAAACTCAGCATTTGGTATTTAAATACAAATATAGGGCTGCGGTAAACTGAAAGTATAGCAAATGTCATCAAGAGTATAAGTAATGTCACAGAAGTAAATACGTTTTTCAGTACCACGTGTGAGGACTGGGCATTTTCCCATATTACTGGTGATGCAGGTTCAGTGAGTGACCCAGTGCTAGAGGACATGTATAGGGCTAAACCAATAACATGCAAACAAGCTCAGCATTTAGATCTCTGTTGCAGTGCCCTAAGCTGTATGGGTTATAGCCTGCCAAGGATAACCCCGTTCAGCTTTCAAAGCTTCAGGGCTTGAGGAGAACTGCACAAATGCTGTGGGTAAGGAGACAAAAGCTTCAGAGCTTTCTTGCCAACAAGGTGTGTTCCCTCTGTGCGCTGCGTGGAACTAACAGCTGGCAAGTGATCCTTCAGGACTAGGCAGATACGTATCCTTCTTGGAAACCTTCCACTACTTCATTTTTCAGAGGAAAAACTTTTTTTTCTATGAAAATCTATACTTTATACTAGAAAATGTTTTATGGATGGTAATGCCTGATATAACGATTTTTACTTGGGGAATGCTTGTGTGAAAAATATGTACAAATCAGTTTTTTTATTACATTTCTATGTAATATGTAGAATATTTATTTGAGGTGCAGGATATTGCACTTTTGGGAAATATCTCAAAAAATTAACCTCAAAACCATATGTTTTCTGTCAGGAGATTTACTGACTCACCTATACTTTGCTACCCACGTTTTAGGCTTCTTTCTGGCTTAATCAGGGAGCAACTGTTGGTCTCCTTGGTTCTTCCTTCTCCTATATGCAAAAAAAAAAAAAAAACATTTTTCGTGAGTCTTCAGGTATCAGCCTACCTCACTGCCTCAGCCACCAGTAGTTGACTCTGCTGTGGCAGAACCTGGTTCCTTGGACTGCTCATCATGGTCTCTCAGTCACTCTGATGTAGTTCTTTGAGAGGCTAAGAACCCGGAGTTAGACACATCTTATGTGACTGTAGGTTGTCCTCACTGGGAAAAGGAGATGCACTCTTGTCAGTCTCAGGAGAAGGAGTATATGAAGTCTTACTGTATAGCTGGGCTAGGGTGCCTGATTCCCAGTTAGTACTCCTGACTTAGGCCAGTCTTTTTTCAGAGGGTCTTCCAGGAAAGGAAAACGAAAATTAAGAATGTCTGCTCTCTTGTTTCTTTAACTATGGACAGGAAAGACATGTTTCTTTAGCTGTGGACAATAAAGACTTACTGAGATTGGCCAAATGATTACTTTCTTTTAATGTTTTAATCGTCTTTCTTCACGGACTTCAAATAGAAAAAGAAAAAGATTTCCCTCACTTTCTGACAGTCCCAGTCAGAACAGCAGGGAATGGAAAGGGAGTGTTTCTTCAGTGAATTCTCCTCAGACTGAAGAGTCTGATTCGTAGTAGTGTTTCTTCAGATTTCCCCCCAGAGGAGTTATCTTTTTCTCACAATATAACCAAATTGAAAGATTTATTTCAGTAGGAACAGAAGGAAATCCCTATCTCCCAGCAAAAGTATTATGATTTGTTACAACTGAATATTCCCTAACTGCAGCTGTTCTTCTTGATGTTCATCATTTCACCACTGCTGCAATAGACTTAGCTATATGGATTACATCCTGTCCAGAATGTAACAACTGGTAGGCTTCCAAAGATTAAGGGAAATTTCCATGCACCGAGACCATTGACAGATTCAGCAGTTCTAAAAGAAAATCAGCAATCTGGGTACCAAGCCCTTCAGATTTTTCCTGCTGCCAAACAGTACTTGTTTTGCAGAATTTTGAGGACTGACTGTCAGCTAGCATTTCTCCATTGCGGTTTATTTTAACATTTACCATAATTTTGTGAGAAAACTTTTATAAATTGAATTCAGGGGCTAAAGTAAGTGTATGTAGTGCTTGTTACTATGTTTTAAGGTGAAAAACTAACTTTTTAATACTTACCCTTTCCTGATTGCTGTTGCCAGTTTTATCCGGCCTTCAGACTTTCTTCTCTGCTTTACCATGGAACAGCTTACTGGCTCACTGGCTCTTCCTTGCTCTGGCCACAAAAGGAAGGTACTACTTTGCCACAACTGCAAATGAATGACTCTGCAGTGGCCATTTCCAGTTCCTCAGACCACTTTTCTTCTTCCTTGGATTGGATGTTGCCTTTTTCATCTATTCCTCAACGAATGGAGTCTCAGATCCAAATTTGGCCAGTTCTAAAGACTTGGCTCTGTAGCATGAGCTTCTCCCCTTACCATAAACCCCTCTTTAGCTTGAATTACCACAGATCTCATTTGCCACTTCAGCGAATGGGCATAGTCTACCATAGCTCACGCATTAACAGATAGGATGTGTTTTTTTATGATGACGAATAGCTTTCTAAACTATTTTTTTCTTACCTCCCCTGTTTTATACACACACACACACACACACATATATATATATATATATATATATATATATATATATATATATATATATATATATATACATAATTTATTTTTGTCTTTCTCTGCTCCCTTACAGACCTCATGTTTTCTTGTTATTCCACTTTTGTACCTGGTGCTACCTGATGAGAGTATATCTTTATTATCATTACTGCTATTTTTCTAGTCATATACCATTTTTAGTGTTCTCCTTTGACCAGTTTTTTTTTTTTGTCAGTATGACTGACAAGCTTACTGGCTTCAAAAAATGTATCTCCTGTGGGCAAAAGATCCCAAATTCTGATCCCCACCAGGAGTGTGTTTACTGTCTGGGATCGGCCCATCTTGAGGTGGAATGTAATATTTATGTGGGATTTAACCATCAGGTGCTGCAGAAGCACTGTAAAAAATGGCGCTTAAAGGAATGCTGCCTTCTACATATTCTGCTTCTGTATTTGGAACTCCCCCTCTTTTTAAAAAGTCTTCTAAGAAGACTAAAGGAGATTCATCAACAAAAGGTAAAGAGTCCAGGAAAATATCCCCTGATCATTCTCCTTCCTCTGTTTCAGGTTCAGCTCCACCTGAAAAAGTCTCCAAGCCCACAGATTCATCTGGCTCCTTAGATCCCATGAGGGAAAGATCAAAATCATTGCTCCATCACTCCTCTACTTTCACTCTGGAGCTAAAACCCTCTTAAAGGAGACCCCTCTAAGGACTTCCAGGCCACCCTCTACTTCATCATCTCTCAGTTCATCTAGGACTCTAACTGAAGCAGATGTGGACAGGAAGAATTTTGTCCAGGCTCAGATTTAATGGGAGTTTGACCAGCTCTGTCCCCTATTAGACCCATGAGCTTTCCACCAGCCCAAACTCAGCTGTTGACTCCTACTCCAGTCTGATCTTTGGATTCAGAGTCATCAGACCCCAGAGTTCTGAGTTTGCCCACGTTGGATCCAAAGGTCCAGCCTTCCTCAACACTGACTACATCTCTGATCCAGTAGGCATTAATACAGTTGGAGCTGGAGGGATCTCAGAGCCATAGTGTCAGTGCCAGATACAGGGGCTGGATTTGACTCCGATGCTTTTGGAGACATCCCTTCCTCTTGGAGCCTTGGCGTTGGGCAGCTTGGCTCCGACATCTACTTTGAGGCAGGATAAAGGTGATGCTCTCAGCCATCCAGGGCAAGTGTCTTTGATCCCTAACATGGTGGCCCTTGCTTCTCCAATGTCTTCGCCTTAGAGATAGTGGACAGAGTGTTTTCCACCATTGTGGACAGGGCATACATGCCTTCCCTAGGGTCTATCCCCTCCACACCTTTCTGCTCTGGTCCGTGTGTCTCCTCATCCTGTCTTACTGGGGCATCCAGTCTATTCCAGCATAGAGACATTACTCATTCAGGGCTCCACTCCCAGTTCCGAGTCCCCTTCAGAAAATCCCACTACGGAGTCTCCTTTGAAAGTGTATCTGCAAGAAGAGGCATTTAGATTCCCTATAGGAAACCTTAACAGAAAACACCAACTTCAATACAGGAGAAGGTCCTCCCCCTCCTCCGTCAAACCTTGAGGATGTCTCCTGTGGTGAAATATTTGAATTTTTGAGACAGAAAAGTGGTTGGTCTTTCACCCCCCCCCCCTTTCCAGGGGAAATATGTTTTTTGAGGCTTTCAGAGCCATCTCAGCTATGTCCTGGGTAGTCCTCCTAGTGGACGAGATGGTGAACCTCATCTCCTGCTGTGCTTGTAAGGATCTGGATGTCACACAGCCGATCCAGAAAAGACCCAATAAGTACTTGGTTGCACCCAAGGATCAAGCCCATTGGAGCAAGGGTTCCCCAGTAGATGCTATGGTAGTAGCAGCAGCCATCAAAAAAGAACTTGCTGAACACAGTTCTTCTATCCATCCCTCAAACAGAGAAGCCAGGGCATTGGACAAGTTTGGGAAGCATGTTTACACAACAGCAACCTTCTCTGTCAGGTCTCTGAACTATCTGGCACACATTACAACATTTCAGTGGTCTCCTAACTATTTGGCACACATTACAACATTTCAGTGGGACTTGATCAAGGAGTTTTCTAATGCCACCATGGGGTCCATGTCTGTGGAGGACAAGAAGGCCATTTCTTCTCAGCTGGCCACCCTGCTGCAGTTCCTATTGCATACATCTATGGCCCTGATTTCCCATGCCTCAGAGGGAGCTTAGAGAGCCAAGGGTTCAGGAATCACCATGAGATTGTATGCTTCAATCCACCTCTTTGAATTTGTGGAGCCTTTCAAGTCATCATTCATCAATCTTCCCTTGATAGATCCACCTTACTTGGCCCCAAGGTGAAAGAAACCCTATCTAGGAGTGAGCAATATGGGAAGAAATTATCTGCCAGGGGGATACATTTTTGTACCCCTGAAAGGACCTTTTCCTAAAACCAGAAAGTTGGTAGGAAGATGTGGTTCTCTAAGTCGCAAAGCTCTTCTCAGGACTCCTATGTGGACAGATCTCCTTGCAGTAGAAGGTGAACTCCAATGGTAGATGTTGTAGCAGAGGACCCAAAACCAGGGCTTCAAAGGTTCTTTGTCTAAGAAGCCCTACCAGAGCTCCTGAAATGTTGCCCAACTGCTACACTGTGGAGGCAGTTGTGGGGCACTTATCCCTGCACCTGGAAACCTTGACAGCCATCATCCAAGCCACTTGGGTGCAGAAGATCATATCCAGATCCCCAATCAATTTACAAAACCTCCCAATGTTTCACCCAGTCAAAGGAAAGCAGCAGCTACAGAAATAGGAAATCTGCTAGCCAAAAGAGTCATCTAAATGATCTCCCTAGACCAGCAAGGATTTAGAACTTACTTGAGGTTCTTTTTGGTGGCAAAGAAAAAAGGGGACTGGAGACCTATCTTAGATCTCAGCAATTTGAACCAGTACATCAGATGTTCGAAGTTCTGAATGGTCACAATTCAGTCCATTCTACTGCTATTGCACAAGGATGATTACATCTCCAGGATGTGTGCTATCACATCAAAATAGACAGATGATCTAGGAGATTTCTATGCTTCCAGCTGGGAGCCAGTCATTACCAGTTCAGAGCCCTGCCTTTGGTCTCAACACAGCCCCCAGGGTATTCATCAAGTGCATGGCAGTGGTCGCAGCTCACTAAAGACTGCTGGGATTATGGGTGTTTCCATGTCTCAACAACTGGCTCCTCTCTGCTGCCACCAAGTCTGTACTTATTCAAGCCAGGGACTACTTGTTCCAACTATGTTTTCAATTGGGCATCACAGTGAACTATGCCAAGTCTCAGCTATTTCCCACTCAGGTCCTGGAATTTATTGGTGTTTGGATATGGTGTTGCAAATCAGAAGCTTACTGCAAACAAGAATAAATATTTTACAGAGCCAAGCATTCTACATCCTCTATCTTTCTTCCCTGCCAGCAAGATTGATATTGCAACTCCTTGGATCTATGGCAGCTTCCATAACTCCCCTAGCAAGTAATTATATGAGGGTACTGCAATGGACACTTGAGGTGCTGTGTAGTGGTCACCAAGACGATACCCCTGTCTACACCAATACAGATTACAGAGATTTGTAGGGGAAACATAGCCTGGTGGATCACCACAGAAAATGTGTCTCAGGGCCACCCTTTTATTCTTCCACCACCCACAGCCACAATGACTATGGACACCTCCCAGCTAGGGTGGGAGGCATTACATGTGAAGGACAGTCCAAGACACTTGGTCTCAACTGGAGGTCAGTCTTCACATTACTGTCCTAGAAATGAGAGCAGTCCTATTAACGCTGCAGGCGTATACTGGTAGTCTGGTACACCTACAAGTGTGGGGGTGGGGCCAGATACTACCCCCTATGTCAAGACGCTCTGAGAATTTGGCAGTGGGTGACCTCTACCAGACGCTTTCCATTGGCAATGCATATCTCGGGGAAGTCCAATGTGCTAGCAGACAAACTAAGCATGTTTATCTTATTCCCTCATGAGTGATCTCTCAACCCTGTTGTGGTGGAAATTATTTCCATCAGTGAGGCCAGCTGTGCTGGGATCCCTTCAGTTCTTCTCTCAACTCCAAGTGCAGCAGGTACTTCGTTATGATCCCCCCAGAGTGGGGGGGGGCATCGAGAGACTCTCTAAATCATGACTGACCCCCTGGGCTCCTATATGCATTTCCTCCTATACCTCTAATTCTAAAATTCCTGCAGAAAGCATCTCACCAGAAGAACAAAGTACTCCTCATTGTCCTATTCTAGCCTTGACAAGTATGGTTTCCCTTCCTATGGCCTCATCTGGTGCACCCCCCCTTGGGTGTTGGATTCAACCCAGGAGCTTCTGTGTCATCCATCAGGAATGATTCATCTGGACGCTAAAACTGACCGCATGGTTTCTCCACTTCAAATGATGGCTAGACAGTCCAGGTTTTCCTCCCTGGTTCAACACATCCTCACATCCTCTCAGAAGGATTATACTAGGAAGGTGTATAACAGCAAATGGAAACATTCTCTCTTTGGGTTGTCCAGAGGCAATTAGACAACTTTTTAGCACCTATTCCAGTTACCTTAGACTTTTTTGCTTCCATTTTCAACAATGGAGCTAGTTATTGTACTATAAAGATCCAACTTGCAGCCATCTTGAATGTTCATGTAGGATATAACCATTCATCCATGGTATCATCAAGATTATTCAAAGCCTTTCTCAAAGCTACCTTTTACTCATCCCCCCTATTAAGGATCCTACTCCTCCAAGGGATTTAACAATACTTCTTCAAGTCGTAACCCCCACCCCACCTCCTTGAGCCACCTGCCACTGTTTTTGTCCTGGAAAACTGTTTTCCTGGTTGCAATTATTTTGGCCAGATGGGTGTCAGAACTCCAGACTCTCTCTTCTAAGCCACCATACCTGATCATTCACAAGGACTGAGTATCTCTCTGTACCAATCCTTCCTTTATACCTTAGGAGGTTTCAGAAATAGCCATAAATCAGTCCATCAACCTTCCGGTTTTCTATTTCCAAATTTTTCCAACAAAGGATAATATGTGATTTTCAAAGTTCATAAACAGCTTAGCATGTGCTGGAAAGATTCATACAGGTACAGAAAAACAATACTTAACTAATTTTGCTATATTTTCCTGACTGATCTAAAAAAAAAAAAATGTTGTTCATCTTATTACGAAGCAAGGTAAGGAAGATGAAGTGAGGAGTTGGGCCCCTTTCCAGTCAGGTAAGACTGCTCAGTGCCAATCTTTCACAGAACAAAAGATTTCAGAAAATCAGACCATCTTTTTTTTTCTTTTTCCAAAGTCAAGCTGGGCAAACCATTTTCAAAGGTGACGTTAGCCAGATGGCTCACTGAGTTCAGTTCTTTTGTCTATAAGAAGAAAGGGTTGACAATCCCTAGACCTCCTAAGGCTCATTCCACAGGATCTGTGGCCAGATCCTCCGCTTTCTTGTCCAGAGCTTCTACAGTTGACATTTGTGCAGCTGCCACAAACTGGACATCTTATCTAGAAATAGGGCAGTGTTTGGCTCCGCTGTATCTGGAATATCCTTCCTTGAGGACCACTCTGGGGTTTCCCTAGCTAGGGACTCTGCCCCATCAGTTGAAAGGACAAAAATTAAGTACTCAGCATAACAATGCATTGGTGTTTTCTGTTTTTGTCCTTCCTCAACCTCCTGCCCTCCACCTCCCTTCCTATTTTGGCAGTTTTTATTCTCTGGTCTCCTAGTTCGACCTGTGGTGTGTCATATTTGCCTGCTTTTGATGGGCTCCAGTCCTTTATTCCTTCTTTCTTTCTTTCCTTACAGATTAACCTGGACTTTATCGATAGTTATAATTTATTATTACTTACTATTGTGCTGTGGGATGTAATATAGGCTGAATAGAAGGCAAACTTGATCTGAGTTAATTCAAGCTAAAGAGGAGGATTGTGGGTAAGATGTGGAACTCAAGCTACAGAGTATAAGGCTTTAGAAATGGATGAAGTTTATGTATTTTTATTTATTTATTGTCATTTGTTAACTGGGTTAGTCCAACTGAGCCAGGGGCCCATTTTCAGTGGAGACCAGAGGAGAAAAGCTCCAGATACAGTTCACAATATCAGAAACATGGAGATATTTATAAATGTAAAATATCAAGTTGTTATACATAGAAAATAAGACTTACAGTTTTACTGAGTTGTGTACAAGTTGCATAATAATTAGTATAGAACAGCAATAAAAAGTTTACATGCAGAAATATATAGAGGTTTCAGCAAGCTGGAACTAAGGTCAGATCTGAGACCCCATCAGTTGAGGTAAACACAGATGCATCCTTATGGTGAGAACATGACTTTTGATGTGATGTTGTCCTACCTCACTTTCATTCTTACTAGGTTGGGTTTGGATCTGATCCTCGGATCCTACTCACCCTTTATTTTCAAGCTCAAAGTCTCCTGCTACCTCATGGCTAAACCCCTATCCCAGCATGCACTAGAACTATTTCCAGATCTCATTTGCCGCTAAACAAGATCGGGTGTTCATCTGTTAGCTCTGGCTAAGTATATTTTTCTCATTATCTGTATTTTGCAACTATTTGCTATTTTTTCCTAACTTAAATAACTTCTTTGGCTTTTCCTAAATTGTGTGCATAATTAACTATCCCTTGTCGCTGTTGTGTTGGTTTCTTTCTCTTGGCCATTGTCTTTTGTTTGGTCTTGTTATTTCCCCTCCCGGCTTTATTGTACACTAGATTATTTAATAGATTACGGTTACAACTCATTAGAGGACTGTAACATAGTCCATTTTAGTTATTGGGCTTTTGTCTCTTTTTTTTGCTAGTTTTTTGACATAGTCCATTTAACTTAGAGGGCTCTGTCTCTTCCTCTTTCTCTTCTGTGTTTTTCCCTTTTTTGGACAGCTTCATCTGTTTAAGTTAGAGGGTGTAGCTTACCTTTATTATTATAGTAAAAAAAAAATGTTTTTCCTGTTCTATTTTTCCTTGCAAAATGTCTGGTCAAGATACTAAACTACTGGATTTTAAAAAATGCGAGCAATGCAGAAAGAAAATGCCAATGAGTTGTAAGCACACACTATGAGTTTATTGCCTTGGGACCATCCATCTCCAGGAGTTGTGCTCTGTCACACTTTTAATTACACAGCCCTCCTGGAGAGGAAAAGCAAACTCATACTAAGAGGACTTTTAAAAACCCCATCTCAGAGGCACTGGAAAAAGGTCCGGGTTCAACCAAATCAGACAAGTCTGCCTCCTCTAAGTCTAATAAATCAGATAAATCTGGGTAGAGAGCTTCCTCAACCTCTTTACTGGAGCCGTCAAAAAAGATTCAAAAAGTTTCTTCCTCGGAAAGCTTATCGGATCTGACAAAGATTCTTCTGGTCCGACACCCTCTATCTCGGCGCATGTTGAGTTTGAGCTACGGAGCTTCTATCTTGGAGCCAGTCTCCCCTACACTTAGACCTCCAATTTTACACAGGTCTAAGTCTCCGACCTCCTCAACTTGGTCTTCTAGGAGTCTGTCAGATGATGATATGGATCGGGTGGTGCACACGCTTTTAATGACACTTGCACTGGTCAAAGTATTGTTGGATTTGACCCCAAGGGCTTTGGATCATTTGACATCATCCTTTTCTGCTCCATTTCCTCCTTGATCCAACCCTTGGTTTCGGAGTTGGAAGATCCGGAGCTGTTGCTTGTGGAACCGTCAGATCCAAGACCTACCTCAGGTTCTTCAGATCCAACCACAGCTCAGACTTCCCTGGCTCCATCAGAGTTGGAGGACTCTAGAGCAGACACTCTCTAATTGGGTCCGAGGGGGCATGTCGTATCGGACAGTCATCAGATCCGACATTGCCTCTCGGGTCCTCATCTAGGTTGAGTTCGGCTTCTACCTCAGCTTCACGTCCATTGTCTTTGATTCCGGGGTCCCTTGATTTCCTTGGATCCAGGGATTTCTTTGGATCAGGGACATGGGGCTTTCGAGGTGATGAGGAGGGTGCTGTCTCTACAGAGAGCTCCAAAATCATCTCTGAATATTCCTCCCTCTAAAGCATCAGTTTTTGCCTGTATACCCTTGCATCTACCAGGACGCAGAGATCCTAGGTCTCCGGATGCCCTTCAGGGCACCCCCCACTCTTCCGAAACCTCCCCAGAGTACCCTTCTGAGGAAGTCCAGAGAGAAGACCAAGAGGAAGCACTTAGACACCCTAGACCTCAAAGTCCACTCTGACAAGGACCTCGATAAAGCTGAAGTTGGTTCCCAATGTCGCTTTCTGATGATGTCTCCTTTGAGACATCCACAAATTAGAAAGAGAGAAGAAGAGCTGGAAGTCTACTTCAGCTGGAAGTCTGTCTGTTTACCTGAAAGCCTTTAGATTTCACCCTTCTCCACCTCTTTAACCTCTTCTGCCTTCAATGATGGACCTAGTTTCTAAATGCGTAATAGTGTGAGTTTTCAGTGGAACCTGTTCTTATACTTCACTCATGTGACTCTAGATCGACTGTTTGCTCTTCCCCAACCACTGGCCACAGTGACCACAGACACCTCTCAGATAGGGTGCGGGGGGCTTTATCTGGGAAGGACAGTCCAAGGCACCTTGCAGGATCACAAAGCTCACTTGCACATCAATGTGCTAGAGATGAGAGCAGTGCTTTTAGTGTTGCAAGTATTTCAGGACTCTCTCCCTCTGGGAACTACTGCAATCCAGACAGACAACATGTCAGTTGTACTGTACATAAACAAAGAAGAACCAGACCTTACTCCCTTTGTCAAGAGGCTTTGAGAGTATGGCAGTGGGCACCCTCCTCCCAATGTTTTCTGGTTGCAACGCACATCCCGGGGAAATCTAAAGTGATAGTGGAAAGACTCAGCAGAGCGAGTCTGATGCCTCATGAGTGGTCACTAAATCAGGAAGTAGCAGAAAAGATTTTCCAAAAATGGGGACAGCCTTGCTGTGACCTCATTGCGGCATCCATGAATGCCAAATGCAACTTGTACTTTGCCCTTATCCCCTCTCCAGGGGAGTCACCAAGGGATGCACTTGTTCATGATTGGCTCCTGGGCCTCCTCTATGCATTTCCTCCTTTTCCACTAATTCCCAAAGTCCTCCAGAAAGCAAATTGTTTGGGAAGGTACTTGATACTCATCACCCCTTACTGGCCTTGTCAAATCTGGTTCCCCTTCCTATGGCTCATCTTCAAGAGGAGCCCTGGATTCTGGTCCCAGTTCCACACCTTCTGACTCATGCATCGGGAGTGCTCCATCCATCCCTTCAGACCCTCAAGTTGACAGCTTGGCTGCTCTGGTTCCAACCATAGCCAGGTTTCCCAACCTATCCTCTCCAGTCAAACATATTGTGATATCTTCTCATAAGGATTCAACAAGGAAAATATATAAAAGCAAATGGAAAAGATTTTCCTTATGGACTACACATAATAATACACATAATAATGTAGACCCCTTTTTTGCTCTAATCAGTTCTATAATGGACTTCCCGACAAAAGAATTCAATGAAGGTGCTGCTTGCAGCTACTATCAGAGTTCAACTAGCAGCTATCTCCAATTTTCATTTTGGAGACTCTGGTTCCAAAATAATGTCTCAAACTATATAAAGCTTTTCTTAAGGTTACCTTGTTATTAAGGCCCCCTATCAGAAATCCTCCAGCACCATGGGACTTGAATTTCGTCCTTTCCCACATTGTTTTTCCTCCCTTCAAACCAGCATCCTCTATCGAATTGAAATTCTTGACCTGGAAAACGTTTTTCTTGATAGCAATTACCTCAGCTAGAAGGGTGTCAGAGTTGCAAGTTTTGTTAATTAAAGCCCCATGTTTGCTTTTCCAAAAAGATAGGGTGTCCTTATGTACAAACCCCTCTTTTTTGCCCAAGGTAACCTTGGAGGTAAATTTGAACCAAACTATAGAATTACCATTTTTTCCCAAATTATGAAAACAAAGCAGAATACTTGTTGCATCAACTGGATGTACGCAGACAATTGCTTTTTTACTTAAACAAAACTGAGGAATTTAGGAAATCTGATCAGTTATTTATTTCCTTTTCAGACTTAAAGGATTTCCTGTTTCTAAGGTTACACTTTCTAAGTGGCTTTCAGACTGTATAACACAGACACACACACACACACACACACACATATATATATATATATATATATATATATATATATATATATATATATATATATCTATCTATGGGTCCACTTTCTAATTTCGAAATACTGAAATCTCGAATTTCAGTATTCCAAAACCACAAAGCCAAAATCCCAACCACAACTCACAAACTCGAAAACACACAACCGTGAAATTCAAAATCCTGTATTCACGCTACACTTACAGTACGAACATAAACATACACAAAACTCCCCCCCACAATCAAACTAATCTAAACTACATATAAGCAGGGGGGCAAGCCCTCCTGCACCCCCACACCCCCCTACTTATATATTCTAACTCCGAGATCACACAAACAGTAACAGAAGCGAAACTCACACATACACATCTTACAGTCCCTCAAACACACACATAATAGTCACAACACACACTTACACACACTAAACCCCTAACCAACATACTGACTTACACAAACTTACCAAAATAAAACCCAAACATCCACATTCCATACCACTGGAACGAGAAACTCAAAATATCTATACTTCGGTATTTTGAATTTCGTGCTTTTGCCGGTTTCGGAAATGTGAGTATTCGACTTTGTAAGTTCGAAATACTGAAATTCGGGATTTCAGTATTTCAAATTTACAAAGTGGACCCATATATATATATATATATATATATATATATATATATATATATATACACATATATATATATATATATATATCTATATATGTATGTCTCAAGATAAGGACCTTCCAGGAATAATTAAAGCCCATTCTGTATGAGCCATTGCATCCTCCTCGGCTTTTCTGGCTAAATTACCAATTGATACCATTTGTGCAGCAGCAACCTGGGCTAAACTACATACCTTTATCACTCATTACAAAGTCGATTTGGCCTCCAGGAATAGGGCCTCTTTTGGTGCCAAGATTTTGAAGAATATTCTCCCTTGAGCTACCAGAGATTCTAACTGCTAGGGACGCTGTCCCAACCTGGTAAGAATGAAGGCGAGACAGGACAACATCACATAAAGAAGTTATGTAGTCACCATAATGTTCCGTGTGTGTTGTCCATCTTTGCCTTCATTCTTAAATCCCCCCTCCTTTCTTAACTCCTAGAAGACTAAGTCTATTCAATTGGATTTCCATTGACCTCTGTCCTTCTTCAGTAGCCTCTACTTACTGCAAGGAGTGGACAAACAAGATCTGGAGATGTTTCTAGTTCATACTGGGACAGGGGTTTAGCCATGAGTTAGCAGGAGACCTTGAGCTTGAAAATCAAGGCCGAGTTGGATCAGAGGATCAGTTCCAAACCCAACCTGGTAAGAATGAAGGTGAAGATAGACAACACACATGGAAGATTATGGTGAGTACATAACTTCTTTTTTTCCCTCTATTGTAGTCCGTTCAGCTGCCATGGCCTGGGGGCTGGACACGTACTTTCTGTCTGTTCAGTGTCCTTGGTAGGCATGGGAGAGCCAATGTTGTTAAGTCTTGGAGGAAGGAGCAAGGAATGCTTATCAGCCTACACAGAATGGGATGCCTGTTCCTCCAGTGATGTCTCTGACAGGAGTCATTCTGCTTCTATGGAAATTCCTGTTAAAAAGTAACAGAAAGTTAAACATTTGTTTACTTGTCTCTGTTACTTTAGATAAGAATGATTTATTGGGCTTAGTTCAGGCTCTTCACTCTTCTCATTCTGGATTTACTGGCAAGAGAAAAATGAATTTTCTTTCTCTGAGGATTCCCAGTGTGATGAGAATACAAGGAACATTACTGCAGCTTTTCATTCCCTGTGAAGGTAAATCTTCTCTGAATTCTCATATTGCTTCTGTGTCTCATGTAACCAATCTTTGAAGTATGCTTATGACTTGGCTGATGCTTCTTCCAAAGCAGCAGGTACTGAGTCCATTATAAGGCTTGCATGGTTACATTCTCAAAATCTGCTTGAGGATGGTAAAGCTAAGATTTTCAATTCTCCCCTTGACAGGGAGGCTGTTTTGCACCATCTGCTGCTAAGCTTTTGAAAAAGTGTGACGAGAGAGGGAAACTGTGCAGGCTATGCCTGCAAATACCCAGGCTGTGCCTGCAATTGGTCTAAGTGTATTACCCCACTAAGCAAGCAAACTAACTAAATACATAAATAAACTGATTCAAGGGGTGACTCAGATTTCTCAGCCTTTCTTCTTCAAGTTTGTTAAAGGATTCATCCCCATTTCAACATCCTTTTATAAAAAGCAGAATAAGCAGGCTCAGCAAACTTCTGGCAAGCAGACATTCAGAAAACAATGGGAATGGCAGGCAACATCCAAAAATAAGGGGGAGGGAGGGTGCCTCCCAGAAACCAGGACAGTCCAACAAGTCTGAATGACTATCTAAAAATTATAACCTCTCCCTTCCCCCCTTACCAATTATTTTAGTCTTCCCCAAAATCTGGTTCTCCATTTCTGTCTTTGGCAACATATAATCTCAGACAAATGCATTCTGACAGTGATCCATCAAGGGTACAGATGGCAGCATTCAGTCCCTTACTCCTTTTCAGGAGATTTTTCCTCACCCATCAGATCAAACTTCTTTTTTTCCCTCCTGATATTCAGGATTTGCTGATTCACTGCTCAAAGAGTGCTCAAAAATGTCTCCAGTGATAGTCTTATTGTAATCGACAAAGTATTCACATTTCCTTAATTAGATGATTTACTTATTTTTTCATAGTCTTTATCAATTGGTCAGGAATCTTTCATTTGTGTAAAAGATCTCCTTGCAGACTGGGTTTCAGAAGAATGTTCTAAAGTCTTGTTTAACTCCTTCCCACAGGATTGTATTCCTAGCGCATCTCCTAATTGCTTCAGTTCAAAGAGCTTTTCTTCCACAAGAAAAAAAGGTATATCTACAACTAGATCTGTTCATGAGTTTTCCACTCAGTCCAAGACTTCGAACAGGAATATCTCAGGATTCAAGGATTCATGACATCTATGATTCTCATGGTTCCTCTAGCAGGATTCCACATGAAACAGGTTCAATTGTAACTAAAATCTGTGTGGTCCCAAAGTCAACCCTTCCTGACGTTTCAAATTCCAGATGTTATGTTGTCCCTATCTCGCCTTCGTTCTTGCTGGTTGGGTTCGGAGCCGATCGTCAGCTCTGACTTGGCCGTTTACTATAGCTCGAGAGCTTATACTGGCTCAAGGCTAACCCCTATCCCAACATGCCTAGCGGTAGCTACCCAGCTCTCGTTTGCCACTTGCAGCGTCGAGATTGCAACTACTGGCTCAGGCTAAGTATTTAGTTTTTTCGTATTTTGCTGTCTTCTTTTACCAGGATTTTACAAGTTTAATTACCTTGTTGGTGTCTATCTTAGTCCTCGTTTAGACTAATAACCTTCTGATCTTCCCCTGCTGTTGTTTTTTGGGTTGTTCTTGCCCATAGTTTTCTTAGGCCTTCCTTTCCCCTTGAGCCCGTTTAACTTAGAGGGTTTGTTTCTTCTTTCCTCACTATCTGTTGGACTAGCCGCTTAAGTTAGAGGCTCTCCTATTGGGGGAGTTGCTATTTTACTTAGAGGCTCTCCCTCTTCTGCCTTTTCCTAAAATAAAAAAAAAAAAAAAGATGTCTTTGCTTTTTGGTAGTGTTTGTAGTTGTGTATTGCTAGTCATTACAGCCTTACTTTTGCTGTTTGTGTCTTCCTAGTTTATCCATCATGTCCAAAGAGTCAAAACCCTCCGGCTTTAAGAAGTGCGACTCTACTGCCAAAAAATGTCCCTTACAGATGAGCACAAGAGCTGTATATACTGTTTAGGGGCTGTTCACCTGCAGGACTCATGCTCTGTCGTGCTTTCAGTTCTAGAGTCTTGCAGGAGAGAGAAAATAAACTAATTCTGCGTGGCCTTTTGAAGATCTTTCAGGATCCTTTGTCTCTGGTTCCTCAGCCAGCAAAACCATCTGACAAATCTCCCAAACCGTCCTCAATGGTTTCAATTTCGGAGCAACCCAAATCTGCTGTCAAATCTTCGGCTCTATCAGTTCCCAGTGTCGGCTCTGACAAAGCTAAGTCTCTGGCGGCTCCATCACTGACTTCGGAGCCAGTCCAGGCCCATAAAAGAACCAGGTCTCCCTCTTTGTAGCCGGTGCACTCTGCTCCACAGTCTCCTTTGTTGTAAACTGTGGCAGGCAGTCACTGGTCCTGCTCTCACTCCGCTCGGCCCTCCAGGCTTTCGGACCATGATTGTGGAGAAAGTGGTTAATAGGCTCCTCAAGTCACAGGCACTTGCCAAATTGCTATTGAGCCCAGCCTATAAGGAATTGGCTCCTTCAGCCCATCCAGCTTCTCTATCAGTTCCTCCTCCGATTCTCTTGAGCTCGGACCCGGAGTGCATGAACGTCGTGATGGTGGAACCATTGGCTCCAGTTACTTCTCCTTTATCGGTTCTGACTCCCACTCCGATCTCCTTGATGTCTCAGTCCATGGAGAAATCTGGGCGCCGAAGCTCTCTCGACTCTGAAAGGGGAAGTGGCATCGGACTCTTGTCTGACCCTGCTCTCCCTCTTGGAGCTTCGGCGCAGGTGAGCTCAGCTCCCACATCAGCCTCATAGCCATCGCTCTTGGTTCGCAGGAGATCTCCAGGCTCTTCGGAGCCGGCGGCTCCTTCGGCTCGGGACCATGGTGCCTTTGAGGTGATGAGGAGTGTGCTGTCCCCTGACACTGCTCCTCCCTTGGCTCCATCTCCCTCGGTGCCTGTGTCTGCTTTTGACCCTCGTCCTCCCTCCAAGCATAGGGAACCTATGCCCCCAGGATGCCCCATTGGGCGACCCCACTTCTTCCGAAACCACCCCCAACCATTCAGAGGAGGTCCCTTGGAAGGAAAAATGTAAGAGGAAGCATCTGAACTCCCCTGAGTCCATCACTTCAGACACAGACTTGGATGAATCGGAAGGGTCCCCACGGTCCCCCTCTGAGGATGTCTCTTTTTTGGACATCTTGGAAATCCTTAGACAGAGGGGTGGCTGGAAGTCCCTAGCCCCTTCTGAGGATGAGTCGGTCTACCTGGACGCATTTGGTTCTCGACCCTCCACCTCTTGGGTGTCTCCGCCTTTTGACTCACTTTTGTCTGTAGTGAGTCGGAAGGCATGGAGCACTCCAGAGACCATGGAACCGGTTCTGCGGAGACCAAATAAATTTATAACCACCCCCGAAGACAGGTCCTTTCTTTCCAAAGGGGTTCCTGTTGATGCTATGGTGGTGGCAGCAACCACTAAGAAGGAACTTGCAGAAACTTCTTCATCTGTCCATCCACTGAACAAGGAGTCCCGTACGATGGACAGGTATGGGAAGCATATGTTCTCTTCATCGATCATTAGGTCATTGAATTATCTGTCACACTTCACCTGACTTCAGAGGGATCTCCTAAAAGAGTTGGGAGATACCCTGCAGGATCCTACAGCTGAGGGAGTTGCAAACAGGGTGGCTTCCCAGTTTGCAACCTTGACTTCAGTGGTTAACTCCTCCATGAGGCTCATTTCTTATGCAGCAGATGGAGTGAATAAGGCAGCAGGTACTTGAGTTCCTTTGCAGAGACACTCCTGGATGCGCCTTTGCCAATTTGCGGAACCCTTCTAGTCCTCCTTTACTAATACCCCTTTTGATGGCTCATCCTTGTTTGGGCCTCAGGTAAAAGACACTCTCACCAGGTGTGAAAAGGATGGCAAGACTCTCTTAGCTGTGGGAGTCCATTTTTCCATTCCATCTAGACCCTACCCGAAAGATCAGATAAGTGGGAAAATGTGGTTCCGAAAATCCCAAGGAGCTTCACCTGACACGCGTGGAGAAGTTTCTCCCAGGGGCAGAAGGGGAAACAATAACGGAAGATGCCGGCCTCACGGCAGGGGTGGGGGTCCACAACAGCAGGGTGACAGAGATACATTCTCTGCTAGGCCCTTCCAGCACTCCTGAAGGGAGGCCCGACTGTCTGCCTCTGGAGGCAATTGGGGGAAAAATATCATTGTACCCAACAGCCTGGCAAACTACTACATAAGATGCATGGGTACTGTCAATAATATCCAGGGGTTACAAAATTCCCTTTCACCAGTTACCCCCCCTCAAGAACAAAACGGTCAGTCCCAGACATTCCACCCAGTCTTTGGGGTCAAGCAAACCTAGAAGTACAAAGATTGCTAGAAAAAAAAGACATCCAAGAAGTCCCTGCAGACCAAATTGAATCCGGAACTTACTCAAGGTTCTTTTTAGTTCCAAAAAAGACAGGGGACTGGGGATCCATCTTGGATCTCAGCAAGCTAAACAAATCAGTAAAAAAAGCTAATTTCTGGATGGTATCACTGCAGTCCATTCTTCCCTTTTTGGGTCAGGACAATTGGATGTGCTCTATCAATCTTCAGGATGTGTACTACCACATAAAAATGGACAGGCGATCCAGGAGATTCCTATGTTTCCGGCTGGGAGCCAATCATTATCAATTCAGAGCTCTGCCCTTGATCTCACCACAGCCCCCCAGGGTGTTCACCAACTGTGTGGCAGTGGTCATGGCTCATCTGAGATGTCTAGAATTCCAGGTGTTTCCATATCTAGACTACTATCTAAACTGGTCAAAGCACGGGACTGTACAATTCAAACCTGTTACCAGCTAGGCAACAACATAAACTATGAAAAGTCTGCCTTGTTAGTGTATTACCTTCATAGGGGCAGACTTAGATACAAAAGACATGATAGCAAAGCTGCCTCAAGACAGGGTGTCAACCATTCTTCAGCAAATTTCATTCCTCATGAAAAAGAAGAGAGTTCAGGCAAGAGAGGTATTGAAAGTTCTGGGCTCAATGGCTGCGGCAATTACTCTAGTCCCTATGGCTCGCTTCCACATGACAATTCTGCAATGGCTTCTTTTCGCTCAGTGGTTGTTCCAGGATTTACCAATGTCACATATGATCTGGATCATGGAATCCTGCAAAAAGGATTTAGTATGGTAGCTTGTCTCCCCCAGGTGACTCTGGGCAGGCTCTTTCTAGATCACCATCCAGTAGCCTCAGTGACCATGGACGCCTCCCAGATAGGGTGGGGGGCATTATCTGGGACAGACTGTCCAAGGAATTTGGCAACCACATGAGTACCACTTGCACATCAATGTTCTAAAGATGAGAGTGGTGCTTCTGGCATTGCAAGCACTTCAAGACTCTCTACCTACCGGAAATATTGCAATTCAGACAGATAATATGTCAGTGGTATGGTACATCAACAAACAAGGCAGGACCAGATCTTACCCCCTGTGTTGGGAGACGCTTTGAGTATGGCAATGGGCAATGTCTTCCCAACGTTTTCTGATTGCGACTCACATTACTGGGAAATCCAGCGTGATAGCGGACAAGCTCAGCAAGGCTATCTTCATGCCTCACAAGTGGTCCCTGAAGCAAGAAGTTGCAGACTTGATTTTTCACAAATGGGACCAGCCATGCTGCAATCTTTTTGCCACTCCCCTCAACAACAAATGCAGCAGCTATTTCGCCTTAGTCCCCCACCGGGACAGTCACCCAGGGATGCACTTAGTCACGATTGGCCTCCAGGACTACTTTATGCCTTTCCACCTTTTCCTCTGACTCCCAAGGCATAGGTTCATAGATGTGTACTAGGCTAACAGCCCTGGAGCCTGTATAAGCCTAGCCCAAGAAGATTTCCTGGCATCATGCCACCCAAAGTTAGTTTCCAGTGCCCCTGTCAAGCAAGGCCACTGAAGTGATCCCCGGGATGTACTTCCTATTGCCCATCCACTCGTCAAGATTTCTCTTAAAGAGGGCCAATGAAGTGCTCTGCTTGACGTGAATGGGAAGTTTGTTCCAGAGTAAGGTACTTCAGAAAGCAAAGTCACTGGGTTGCAAGCTCATCCTCATTGCTCCTTAGTGGCCTCGTCAGATATGGTTCCCACTTCTCTGCCATTATCTACAAGTGGAGCCTTGGATCCTGGACCCAGTTCTGGACCTCCTGATGCATCAGTCAGGCACCCCTCCCTCCAAACTCTCAAGCTGACAGCTTGGTTTCTCATAGGTTCATAGGCTGGTACTAGGCTATCGGCCCTAGGGCCTATACAAGCCTAGCCGTAACAATTCCCTGGCTATTTCTTGCCACACTGTTTACTTCCCTGTATCCCTGTCTAGCAGGGTGACTGATGTGATCCCCGGGGTGACTTTCCTTTCTCCCATCCAATTGTCAAGGTTCCTTTTGAAGAGGGCCAAAGAGGTCCTCTATTGATGTGTATGGGCAGTCTATTTCAGAGTCTGGGGAGTCTCTGGGTCAGGAACCTATCCCTCCAGCATATTTTGTTTATTGTGATGACAAGGTTTAGATCCCTGGAGCATGTGGCTCTGAGGGATTGGGATTTCTTTAAGTGTAGCATGTCCAACAGCTCTGGGTTTGACATGGCCTTGTATGTTAAGCAGAGATCTCCTCTGAGTAGACGATATGCGACAGAGTATAGCTGGAGTTTTTTAAGGTGGTCAGCGTAGGGCATCTGCTTTAGGCCTGTGATTCTTTTAGTGAGGTATTTCTGCAGCCTTTCCAGTTGTTGCAGATGTCTTGAGAGGTACATACCAAACTGGGCGCTGTATTCTATAATGGGTCTAATGAGGGATGAGTACAGTGGGACAATGACTTCCTTTTTTCTGGATGAAAAGCCCTTAGTGATTAGGTGTGCCACATAGAAGGATTTCCTGACTGTTGTGGCGATGTGGTTATCGAAGGTGAGACCACTGTTCACCTGTGTCCCCAAGTCTCTTATCACACTTTCGGTGTTTAGTGTACTGCCACCTATGTGGTTATTCACGGGTACATGTTTTTTCCCAAAGGGGATAACTATACATTTCTTGGCATTGAGCTTGAACCCATGGCTCTGGCACCAAGCATTTGTTTCTGTAAGGTGCTTTTGTAGAGTATCCACATCATTTGGGGATTCAGTAATGGCTCCCAGTTTGCAGTCATCTGCGAACTTTGTTGGCCACAGTCCCTTAGTGTTGGCCTGTACTTCAGAGACATAAATGCCAAACAAGAACAGTCCCAGAACTGAACCCTGAGGTTCTCCACTTGTCACTTGTCTGGAGCTGGTTTTGGAGTTGGCTACTTTTACAGTGTGAGTTCTGTCAGTAAGCCAGTTGGCAACCCATCGAGTGACATAGGGATTAATGCCCAGCTTAGTAAGTCTATCTATGACTCCAGAGTGGGGGATGGTGTCAAAGGCCTTGGCAAGGTCCAGATAGGCTGTGTGGACCGCCTTACCCTCGTCCACGGCTCTGGAGACCGATTCAATGAAGTCAATCAGGTTCAGAAGACAAGAGTGACCCTTCACGAACCCAAACTGAAGGGTTGCCAATGTCTTTGTTTATAAGTTCCATGATAAAATGTTCCATGGCCTTGCAGATCAGGCTCATCAGACTGATGGGGCGTAGGTCCTGGGATCCAAGGTGGATACCCCCTTGTGGAGTGGGATAACTGTAGCTGTGCACCACTGAGTGGGCATGAAGCCTGAGGTGAGGCTATGATTAAACATGACACTTAGGTGAGGTGCCAGTTCATTCTGTAGTTCATGTAATACACAGCCTGGGATGTCATCTGGTCCCATGGATGCTGTAGTCTTAGCTTTGGAGAGTGCGTTTTTTACCTGTGTTCCTGTTATTACTGGAATTTGGAAATCTTCCGGTATAGATATGGGCCATTTAGGGGGTGAGAGGGGGGTGAAGTTGACACTGAATTGATCTGCCAGGATATTGGCAATATCCTTGGGATCAGTATATTTAATGCCATTCTGTTGTAGCTCAGAGCAGATCTGAGCATTACCATTTAGATTCTTGACATAGTTATAGAATGCCTTGTGGCTGTCTTTGGAATCTTTGGCAATTTTATTTTCATAACTAGCTTTGGAGGATTTTATGAGGGATCTCAGCTTCTTACAGAGGTTGGTAAGGGAGTTTTTTGCATCCTGGGATTTTCCTTTTTTCTGCAATAGTTTTTTCCTTTTTTTGTAAAGTGTGTTTATGGCAAGAGACCAGCAGATTGGCTTCCTTTTTTTGGAGGAGAGCATCTTGGCTCTGTTTGGGATGGCACGATTCATGCATGAGTGGATGTGCTCGTACAGTGCCTTAGTGTAGGATTCAGCAGTCGAACTTTCAGTTCCCGTCTGCATGGTTGCCATGAAGTTTGTCACTTCTGACTTGAGTAGCATGAAGTTGGCTTTAGAGAAGTTTTTTATGGTGGTTTCCTTACTGGGGGGGGTGGGGGGTGGGGATGGGATGTGAATGTTAAAGGTGATTAGCTTATGGTCAGACCTGACCAATGAGGGGGTGACCATAGGTGTGGAGCATCAATTTCCCATGTTGGTAATAACCAGGTCTAGGATAATGGATTAGTTGATCCAGGGCGTTGGAATTTATGAATTCCAAGACCCGTTGGGCAAAGGTGTTGGTACACGAGTAGCTTTCCCAGTTAATGGCAGGGTAGTTGAAATCACCCAGTATTAGAGTGTTTGGTTGTATCTTAATATTTTCCAGTATGTTTAGAAAGGTGTAGTGAGAATCTTGGGGCATGGTGGGGATTGCAGTCTTACCTAGTGTTAGTTGCACCTAGAGAATTTCAGACGCATTGTGTTGGGCAACTAGCCTGGTTGTGTGAATATCCTTCCAGTCTTAGCCATGCTCCCCAACATTTCCCCAGCAGTACAGCACATCCTGGTGTCTTCTCACAAGCCCACTACCAGAAAGATTTATGCTAGAAAATGGAAGAGGTTCTCTTATTGGGCAAAGAAAAATGACATTGATCCCTTCACTGCTCCTGTTCCCAAGATTCTTGATTTCTTGGCCGAAACGTTTGAATGAGGGGCAGCTACCATTAGGGTCCTACTGGCTGCCATCTCCAATTTTCATGTGGGAGAGTTGGGCTTTAATATGTCCCATAAGCTGTGCAAAGCATTCTTACAAGGTACAACCCTTTTATGGCCCCGATAAGAGAAGCTCCCCCCCCGGGACCTAAACTTTGTTTTAGCCTCTCTGGTTATTCCACTCTTTGAACGAGCATCATCTTGCCCCCTGAAATTTCTGTCTTGGAAAACCCTCTTCTTGATTGCCATCACCTTAGCTAGACAGGTTTCAGAATTACATGCTTTATCTATTCGCCCTCCATATCTCATCTTTCACAAAGATAGAGTTCCTCTCAGAACCAATTCCTCCTTCTTGCCAAAGGTGTGTTCAGAGTATAATTTAAATCAGTCCATCGAGTTCCTGTATTCTTCCCCAATTATGGCAACAAGGCAGAGTATAGACTCCACCAATTGGATGTTCATAGACAATTATGCTTTTATTTATGCAGGACTAAGGACTTTCGAAAATCATATCAATTGTTTGTATCCTTTGCTGACAATAAACAAGGTTCTCCAGTTTCAAAAGTGACCTTATCAATGTGTCTGTCAGCTACAATCATCTATACTTATGATTTGCATAACAAGAAGCTTCCAGGGAAAGCCAGAGGATACTCAAACAGGGCCTTGGCTACCTCTGTTGCCTTCCAAGCCAAATTGCCTTTAGATTCAATCTGTGCAGCAGCAGCAACATGGGCAAATCCTCATACCTTTATCACTCATTACAAAGTGGATGTGGTCTCCCGGAACAGGGCATCCTTTGGTTCCATGGTCCTGAAGAGTTTATTCCAGTAAGCCACCCAAGAACCAGGTGCTGGGGACATGGTCCTAACCAGCAAGAATGAAGGTGAGATGGGGGCAATAACACAAAGAAGTTATGTACCTACCATAATGTTCCATGTTTGTTGTCCTTCATCTCGCCTTCCTTCTTGCGTTCCCCCCTCCTTCCCCCTTCCTGGAGGATCGAGAAGAATTCCTTCATTGGTTACATTGGCTGAGTTTCCTGTTGACATACCAGCTTAGTTGACCATGCCTTATTTTTCCTTTTTCCTTCCTAACCTTTGAATGTGGATTGTTCCTTTATACACAAGGTTTCCTTATGTGTAAGAGCCTAGTAAAATTTGCATTTTACTATTATTGTCTAGTGTGGGCTATCACAAACGAGATCTGGATAGCTACCGCTAGGTATGTTAGGATAAGGGTTAGCCTTGAGCCAGTATAAGCTCTCAAGCTATAGTAAACGGCCGAGTCGGAGCCGAGGATCGGCTCAGAACTTAAGCAGCAAGAAGGAAGACGAGATGAAGGACAACAAACATGGAACGTTATGGTAGGTACAGAACTTCTTTTTTGGGGATTTGTAAAACTGAACTACTCTGGTGTTGAGAGAAGTTTTTATTTGAATCCAGGTCTGTTATTCTCTCTTCCAGCATCCGTACAATCTGTAGTAACAGATGTCTCAGACTTTGCTTGGGAAGCTGAGATTTTGGGGTTAAAAGTACAAGTTTTTTTTGGAACAAGAGACCAAAACACATAAAATATATGCTAACATATATAAATGCTCTCAACTCTCTCAATCCCCTGTGATCCTCAGGACCACTGCAAGTTACTACAGATAACACAATAGTGATAGGGTACATAGTGTGTGTGTGTGTGTGTGGGGGGGGTTCCAGATCTTAACCTCTGTGCAGATTAGATTTGATCCATCTGAAGTGGTGAACATCTCAGGTATATCTATTCACCTCCATTCATACCAAACATGTAGCATAATTATGCTCCAGGACTCTTAGCAAGCAGGCCTGGAAAACAGATGCATTTTCATTTCCTTGGAGAGGAATGTTCCAGTATACCTTTCCATTAGTATCCAAGGTCATTCTGAAGATTCAGGAGGATTCTCCAGAATCATAATAGTGACTCCATTCTGTCCTAGTCAACAATGGTTCATCCTTCTTTTAGAATTGGCCAAGTCAAATGACCACGTTTTCACACAGACCTGACCTACTCACACAAAGCAGGTGTTGTTTGATACACCCCAATTTGAAACAACTTCAACTAAATGTCTGGATGATAGAGTTTTAGTGCCAGTTGGGCACCTGTTTTCTGAGGATGTGCAGCAGGTATTAAAGGAGGCAAAGAAAACTGATAACTAGGAAATCATATATTGACAAATGAAAAAGATTTTCTAGTTGGTGCCATACTAAGAAACATAGAATGCTAACCCCTTTTATGGGTAGTATTTCTCTGATTCTGCAATATCTGTGTGAGCTACTATCCTACTTTTTTTACTCTTTTATGAAGGTTCATTTGTCAGCATTTTGGCAAGTCTGCCCAAGGATCCATTTCAGTAGATTTCCATGTCAAGATGTTTTTGAAAGGAGTTCTGTACACCTGTTCATCTAGAAACAGGTGGTACTTCCTTGGGATCTTAATTTTGTTTAAAAAAATAAAAGTCTTGTTCCATTAAAACCAGCTCATTAGGTTGATAAGAGGTTCTTAATATGGAAAGCAGTGTTTCTGAATGCACTGACTTCAAGAAGAGTCTCTCAGTTGCAAGCTCTCATGAAGGGTGAATCTTATCTTATTCTTCACAAAGATAGTGTTTCTTTAAGAACTAATCCTTCATTTATGCTTATAGAGGTATCCAAGTTTACTTGTCCACAGGCAACTCATATACTATCTTTTCAAGATTAAAATCTTCAGAAAATCTGATCAGTTATTTATTTCTTCTGAAAGTAAGTAGAAAGGACAATTGCTAAAGAAGATAATATTCAAATGGTTGTCCCATATTATTTCATTTTTCCATTCCCACCATAACAAGTTAATTTAAGGCAGATATGGAATATTCTTCTAGGGCCTTGGCTTCATCAGTGGCTTTTTGGCAAAAGTGAACTCGAAGTGTTCTACAGGCAGCAACTTAGTCCTCCATACAAAGCACCACAAAGTAGACTTCTTTTCCAGGTTTAGAGCTGGATTTTTTAGGACCATTCTTCAGTCAACATCTTGCTTTGAATGTGTCTGATAGGTTGTCCAGACACATATATATCTGATGTGAGGTTGTCCTATTTTGCCATCATTCTTACCAGGTTGGGTATGGATCTGATCCAGCCTTTATTTTCAAGCTGGAGGTCTCCTGCTAGCTCATGCCTAAACCCCTATCCCAGCATGCACTAGAACCATCCCCAGATCTCATTTGCTGCTAAACAAGCTCGGGTGTTCATCTGTTATCTCTGGCTAAGTATATTTTTCTCATTATCTGTATTTTGCGGTTATTTGCTATTTTTTTCCTGGCTTAAATAATTTCTTTGGCTTTTGCTAAATTGTGTGTACAACTAGCTATCCATTCTTGCTATTTTGTTGGTTTCTTGCTCTTTGCTGTCATCTTTCATTTGGCTTTGTTATTTCCCCTCCCAGCTTTATTGTACACTGGATTATTTATTAGATCACTGTTACAGCTCGTTTAAGTTAGAGGACTGTAACGTAACCTGTTTTAGTTAGAGGGCTTTTGTCTCTTATTTTTTGCTACTGTTTTTGACAGAGTCCATTTAACTTAGAGGGCTCTGTCTCTTCCCCTTTCTTTTCTGTGTTTTTCCCTTTTTTGGACAGCTTCATCCATTTAAGTTATTGGGTGTAGCCTACTTTTATTATTATAGTAAAAAAAAAAAATTTTTTTTTCTGTCCTGTTCTATTTTGCCCTGCAAAATGTCTGGTAAAGATACTAAACCACTGGGTTTTAAAAAATGCAAGAAATGCGGAAAGAATATGCCCCTGAGTGATAAACACACACTATGTGTTTACTGCCTTGGGGCCGTCCATCTCCAGGAGTCGTGCTCTATCTGTCATGCTTTTAATCATAGAGCCCTCCTCGAGAGGAAAAACAAACTCATACTAAAAGGAATTTAATAGAAAAACCTTCTCAGAGGCAGTGGGAAAAAGTCCGTGTTCAACCAAATCAGACAAGTCTCCCTCCTATAAGTTTGACAAACTGGATAAATCTGAGAAGAGATCTTCCTCAACCTCTTTACTGGAGCCTTCAAAAAAGATTCAAAAAGTTTCCTCCTCGGATCCAAAGCTTATCGGATCCAACTTCTGCTCTGACACCTTCTACCTCAGTGCTGGTGGAGTTCGAGCTACAGAGCCAGTCTCCTATCTGGAGCCAGTCTCCCCTGTGCTTAGATCTTCAATTTTACATAGGTCTAAGTCTCCCACCTCCTCGACTCGGTCTTCTAGGTTTATGTCAGATGATGATGTGGATTAAGTGGTGCAGAGGCTTTTAAAGACACTGGCGCTGGCCATGTTATTGTTGGATCCGACCCCAAGTGCTTCATATCATTTGATATCATCCTCTTCTGCTCCAATTCCTCCTCTGATCCAACCCTTGGTTTTGGAGTCAGAAGATCTGGAGCTGGTGCTTGTGGAACTGTTGAATCTGAGATCTACCTCAGGTGCTTTGGATCTGATCACGGCTCGGACATCGTTGGATCCATCGGAGCTCTAGGACTGTAGGAGCTGACATTCTCCAGTCGGTTCTTGGGGGGGGGGGCTGAGTCGGATCGCCTCTCGGGGCCTTAGCTAGTTTCAATTCGGCTCCTACCTCAGCCTCGGGTCAGTCATTCTTGGTTCTGGGGGGGGTCCCCTCAGTTTCCTCTTATCCATGGATTTTTTCAAATCAGGGACATGGGGCTTTCAAAGTGATGAGGAGGGCTCTATCTCCACAGACAGCTCCACAATCATCTCTGGATATTCCTCCCTCTAAAGCACCAGTTTCTGCCTCTACACCCTTGAATCCACAGGGATGCAGAGATCCTAGGCCACAGGATGCCCCACAGGGCACTCCTCACTCTTTCGAAACCTCCCCAGAGTACCCTTTTGAGGAAGTCCCTCACTTCTGACACGGACCTCGATGAAGCTGAAGGGTCCCCACGGTCGCCTTCTAATGATATCTCCTATGGAGACATCCTAAAAATGCCTAAACAGAGAGGCGGCTGGTTGTCCACCACCCCTTTGGCTGAGGAGTCAATTTACCTGAAAGCCTTTGGATCTCACCCTTCCACCTCTTGGGGGTGTCTGCCTTTTGATGAACTTATGGATCTGGTTTCTAGAAAGGCGTGGGAGTCTCCAGATTCAGTGGAACCTGTTCCTAGGAGGCCAAACAAATTTATTACATCCCACTCAGATAAGGTCTTTTTAACCAAGGGAGTCCCAGTAGATGCTATGGTTGTGGCGGCAGCCACCTAAAAGGAACTCTCAGAGACATCTTCATCTGTCCATCCACCAAATAGGGAATCTTGAATGATGGACAGGTATGGAAAGGGTGTTTTTTCTTTAGCGGCCTTTTCTCTTAAATCACTGAATTACCTCACTCATTTTACAAGACTGTAAAGGGATCTCCTGAAAGAGCTAGGAGATACCTTACATGGTTCATTAGCTGAAGGGGTTGCAAATTAAGTGTCTTCTCAGCTTGCTAGCTTAACATCAATTGTCAACGCCTCCATGAGACTCACCTCCTATGCAGCGGATGGAGTTGTGGGTTTGAGAATTTCCTTAAGGAGACATTCCTGGATGCGTTTATGTGATTTTGTGGAACCCTTTAAGTCTTCCTTTATAAATGCCCCATTTGACGGCTCGTCCTTGCTCAGGCCCAAAGTAAAGGACACATCAGGTGTGAACAAGAAGGAAAGACTGTCTGCCATAGGAGTCTATTTTTCTATACCTAATAGATCTTAACCTAAAGGTCTGAAAGGCAGTGGTAAAATGTGGTTCTAAAAATCTCAGATCTTTTCAGGACACGTGTGGTGAAACTTCTCCCAGAGGCAGAGGGGGAAGTAATAATGGATGATGCCGACCTCATGGTAGAGGAGGTACGCAGAATCAGGGAGACAGAGAATCCTTCTTTGGCAAGCCCTTTCAGTGCTCTTGAATGGAGGCCCGACTATTCAATTCTGGAGGCAGTTGGGGGTCGATTATCTTTGTACACAGAAGCCTGGCATCTTCTGACAAAAGACAAATGGGTCCAAAGCATCATATCCAGGGGTTACAACATACCTTTTTCTCTTCCAGCCCCTCAGATCAGAAAAGTTCCAGATGTTCCACCCAGTCAAAAGGAACACAAAACTCTAGAAATTCAAAAGTTGCTAGACAAAAGAGTCATCCAAAAATTCCCCTCAGACCAAGTAGGATCCGGACATTACTCAAGATTCTTTTTAGTTCCAAAGAAAACAGGGGACTTGAGACCAGTATTAGATCTCAGCATTCTAAACAAATCAATAAAAAAGACCAAGTTCCAGATAGTGACACTGCAGTCAATACTCCCATTCCTGGAAAAAGATGACTGGATTGCTCGACAGAACTCCAAGATGTGGACTACCACATAAAAATGGACAGGCGATCCAGGAGATATCTGAGCTTTTGGCTGGGAGCCAGTCACTACCAATTTCATGCTTTGCCCTTTGGCCTCACTACAGCCCCCAGAGTGTTCACCAAATGTATGGTAGTAGTAGCGGCTCACTTGAAATGTCTAGGATTCCGGGTGTTTCCATACTTAGATGTCTGCCTCTTAACCGCCACAACCAAGCATCTGCTAATAAAAATCAGAGATACAGCCTTGCAACTCTGCTCCCACCTGGTCATTACAATAAACTATGAGAAATCTGCCTTACAGCCCTCTCAGTATGTGGTTTTTATAGGGACAGAGTTAGATTCGACACAAATGACAGCCAGACTTCCCCCGGAAAGGATTCAAGTACTAAGACATCAGGTAACATACATTTTGAGAAGGAAAAAAGACCAAGCAAGGATGGTTCTGAAAGTTCTAGGAACCATGGCAGCAGCAATAGTTTTAATCCCTCAAGCATGTCTACACATGAGAATTCTTCAGTGGTTGCTATCCACTCAGTGGTCAATGCAATAACTACCAATGTCTCACAAAATAATAATTTCAGAAACTTGCAGGAAGGACCTTCGTTGGTGGCTTTACTCTACCCATGTGACTCTAGGTCGACATTTGTTCTTCCCTAACCACTGGCCACAGTGACCACAGATGCCTCTCAGATAGGGTGGAGGGCATTATCTGGGAAGGACAGGCCAAGGCACTTGGCAGGATCACGAGGCCCACTTGCACATCAATGTCCTAGAGATGAGAGCAGTATTTTTAGCATTGCAAGAATTCCAGGACTCCCTCCCTCTGGGAACTATTGCAATCCAGACAACATATCAATTGTATTGTACATAAACAAGGAGGAAACAGATCTTACCCACTTTGTCAAGAGGCCCTGAGAGTATGGCAATGGGCAACCTCCTCCCTACGTTTTCTGGTTGCAATGCACATCCCGGGGAAATCCAACGTGATAGCTGACAGACTCAGCAGAGCGATTCTGATGCCTCACGAATGGTCACTAAATCAGAAAGTAGTGGAAAAGATTTTCCGAAAATGGGGACAGCCTTGCTGTGACCTCTTTGTGACATCCATGAAAGCCAAATGCAACTGCTACTTTGCCCTTATTCCCCCTCCAGGGGAGTCACCAAGGGATGCACTTGTTCACGACTGGCTCCTGGGCCTCCTCTATGCATTTCCTCCTTTTCCACTAATTCCCAAAGTCCTCCAGAAAGCAAATTGTTTGGGAAGGAACTTGATACTCATCGCCCCATAGGGCTTCGTCAAATCTTGTTCCCCTTCCTATGGCCTCATCTTCAAGAGGAGCCCTGGATTCTGGACCTGGTTCCACACCTTCTGACTCATGCATTGGGAGCGCTCCTTCCGGCCCCTCAGACCCTCAAGTTGACAGCTTGGCTGCTCCGGTTCCAACCATAGTCAGGTTTCCCAACCTGTTGTCTCCATCTAAATGTACTCCGATATCTTCTCATAAGGATTCAGCAAGGAAAATATATAAAAGCAAATGGAAAAGATTTTCCTTATGGGCTACACAAATAATGTAGACCCTTTTTTTGCTCCAATCAGTGGACTTCCTGACAAAACTATTCAACGAAGGTGCTGCTGCAGCTACTATCAGAATTCAACTAATAGCTATCTCCAATTTTCATTTCTGAGAGTCAGGTTCCAAAATAATGTGTCATAAACTATGCAAAGCCTTTCTGAAGGGTTCCTTGATATTAAGGCCCCTTATTAGAAATCCTCCAGCACCATGGGGCTTCAGTTTTGTCCTTTCCAGCACTTTTTTTCCTCTGTTCGAAGCAGCATCCTCTTGCAAATTGAAATTCTTGACCTGGAAAACGTTTTTCTTGATAGCAATTACCTCAGCTAGTAGGGTGTTAGAGTTGCAAGCTTTGTTAAGTAAAGCCTCATACCTGCTTTTAAATAAAGATAGGGTGTCCTTACATATAAACTCCTCTTTTTTGCCCAAGGTAACCTCAGAGGTAAATTTCAACCAAACTATAGAATTACCATTTTTTCCCCAAATTATGAAAACAAAACAGAATACATCTTACATCAACTGGATGTACATAGACAATTATGTTTTTACTTAAGCAGAACTGAGGAATTTAGGAAATCTGATCAGTTATTTATTTCCTTTTTAGGCTCAAAGAAAGGATTTCCTGTTTCTAAGGTCACACTTTCTAAGTGGCTTTCAGACTGTATAACATATATATATATATATATATATATATATATATATATATGGATTCACTTCATAACACTGAAACTTCAAAATACTGAAAATGACAAAACTTCATAATACTGAAGACCAAAATACTGAAAGCTCAAAATACTGAATACTCAAAATACTGAAACTCAAAATACTGAAAACATACATAAATCGTAAACTCAGCAAACAACATAATAACTCATAACAAAATCTCTATATAATGCACCCGGGGGGCCCTGCACCCCTGCTATTATATATATATATATATATATACACACACACACACACATTATATATATATATATATATATATATATATATATATATATATTTCTCAAGATAAGGAACTTCCAGGAATAATTAAAGCACATTCTGTAAGAACCATTGCAACCTCCTCAGCTTTTCTGGCTAAATTACCAATTGATACCATTTGTGCAGCAGCAACCTGGGCTAAACTACATACTTTTATCACTCATTACAAAGTTGATTTGGCCTCCAGGAATAGGGCCTCTTTTGGTTCCAAGATTTTGAAGAATATTCTCCCTTGAGCCACTAGAAACTAACCGCTAGGGGCGCTGTCCCAACCTGGCAAGAATGAAGACGAGATAGGACAACATCACATAAAGAAGTTATGTAGTCACCATAAAGTTCCATGTGTGTTGTCCATCTTTGCCTTCATTCTTACATCCCACCCTCCTTACCCCTCCTTTCTTAACTCCCAGAAGAACGAGTCTTTTCAATTGGATTTCCATTGACCTCTGTCTTTCTTCAGTAGCTTCTAGTTACTGCAAGGTAGGGACAAACAAGATCTGGAGATGGTTCTAGTGCATGCTGGGATAGAGGTTTAGCCACAAACTAGCAGGAGATGTCGAGCGAGTCAGATCTGAGGATCGGATCCAAACCCAACTTGGAAAGAATGAAGGTGAATATGGACAACACACATGGAACTTTATGGCGAGTACATGACTTTTTTTTTTTTTAATCCCACATCAGTTCCTGCAGTTATATCCTTATCAATACCGTATTTTGCTAAACATATTGTGAATGCTAATCACATTCCCTCTAACAAGGATAGGAAAACTTTTGATAGATTTTCAAAGAAAGTTTATTCTTACCTACTTTAACTTTTAGGATTTTTAACTGCCTGTCTCACATGTTAAAAATATTCTGGCTTCTTTTGAGAATATACAAAAATTAATTGTCAATCTTCCTTCCTCAGACGTTAAAATTTCATTAAAGTTCTTGTCTGCTTCTGAGGTAACCAAACACTCTTTAAAGTGTCTTTACAACTCTGCTGATGTTGCATCTAGAGCTGCTGCTTCTGGTTCAGTTACGAGATTTGCTTATGTTCTCAAAACCTACCCAAAGATACTAAATCTAAGATTTTACGTTATCCCCTTGATAAAAAATTTCTTTTTGGCCCTTCTGCTGCTGAAGCCCTAAAAGATTTGAAGAAAGATGGAAATTGATTAAAGGGATTACTCAAAATTGATTAAAGGGGTTACTCAAATCATTCAACCATCCTTTTCCAACTTCAATAAAAACGTTTCCTTCTAACTCAGGACCCTTTTTACAAGAAGCAAAATAAGCAGTCAGAGCAGAGTTAAAATAAATGGACTTCTAAAAAGCAATAGCAAGGAGGTTCAAAGAAGAAAAGGGGAGCCTCCCAGAGTCAAGGACAGTCCAAAATGTTAGAATGACTATTGCATAATCATAGTCTCCCTCACCCTCCTACCCTGGCAATACTTTAAAACTATCCCTCAGTGTAGGTCTTCGTCTTTCTCAGTGATATCAAACCATCTCAGACAAATGGGTTCAAAGAATCATATGATAGGGATAAAGATGACAAAGGGAATGTCTTCTCCCTTTTAGGGAATTCCTTCTTATCCTGTAAATCAAATGTCTCTATTTCCTCTAGTTTTGGAGCACATGTTGAAAAAAATTGCTGGGCCATTGTCGGGGCTTTGCCATTTCCTCCACTGTAGTACATAGGTTCATAGGTAGGTACTGGGCTATCTGCCCAAAGGCATATATTAGTCCAGCCACGTTGTGCGGTATTCACCACCCCTTTGGTTAGTTCCCTAGGCCCTTGATCTAGCAGCTAGTACCCTTGGCCCCTATCTAGTAGAGCTGTTGGTATGATCCCTGGTGTGAACTTTCTGTTACCCATCCACTTGTCAAGGTTCCTCTTGAAGAGTGATAGTGAGGGGCTCTGTCTTATGTAGATCAGGACCTTGTTCCATAGCAAGGGAAGTCTTTGCGAAGGGAATCTATCCCTCCAGCATGTTCTATTCATTGTTGTGCTGAGGTTTATATCCCTAGAGCATGTAGATCGAGTGGATTTGGTTTTGCTAAGATGGAGCATGTTCAACAGTTCTGGGTTGGACATGGCTCTGTATGTTAGACAGAGATCGCCTCTGAGAAGGCGGTATGCAACAGAGAAAAGCCTTAGTTTTCAATCGTGCTGCATAGGGCATCTATTTGAGGCCAGTAATCCTCTTAGTGAGGTACCTCTGTGGTCTCCAGCTGCTGGAGATGCCTAGCCAGGTACATTCCAATTGGTGCATTGTACTCAATAATGGGTCTGATGAGGGAAGAGTAGAGGGGCACAACTACATCCTTAGATCTTGATGCAAACCCTTTTGTGATCAGATGGGTCACACAGAAGGATTTTCTAACCACCTTGGCAACATGGTTGTCAAAGGAAAGCTGACTATCTACTTGGGTTCCTAGATCCCTTATTACTACTTCAGATTTCAGGGGGTTACCTCCTATGTGGTAGTTCGCGGGTACTTTTTTTTTTCCAAAGGGGATTACTATGCATTTTTTAGCATTTAGCTTGAGCCCATGGCTCTGACACCATGCATCAGTCTCATTAAGGCCCTTCTGGAGGATATCCATGTCGGACGGAGACTCTATTATAGCACCCAGCTTGCAGTCGTCCAAAAACTTGGTCAGTCACAGCCCTTCAGTGCTTGCCTGTACTTCTGAGAAGTATATGCCAAACAGGAGGGGCCCTGGGACACAGCCCTGAGGCACACCGCTCATTACTGGTCTGGATTCGGACATAGATCCTGCTACTCTTACTTTGTGGGATCTGTCTGAGAGCCAGTTTGCGATCCATCTTGTGATGTAGGGTTTATGCCCAGGTTGGTGAGTTTATCAATAATACCCGAATGGGGAATGGTGTCAAATGCTTTAGCAAGGTCAAGGTAAGCCATGTGTACCTCCTTTCCCTTATCTATAGCCTGAGTAACTGTCTCAAAGAAGTCCACCTGGTTCAGGAGGCATGATCTGCCCTTGACGAAGCCGAATTGTGTGGGGTCAAGTGTTTGGAGGTTCCCAATCTCTCCATTTATGAGTTCCATAATGATTCGCTCCATTGCCTTACAGATCAGACTGGTCAGGCTTATTGGTCAGTAGTTCCCAGGGTCGGTTGTGGGCCCACCCTTGTGCAGTGGAACCACTGTTGCTGTGTGCCATTCTATGGGCACATATCCTGTCGAGAGGCTGAGATTGAACAGGGTATTCAGATGCGGGGTTAATTCATTTTGGAGCTCGCGTATGACACAGCCCGGGACACCATCTGGTCCCATGGAGGCAGTGTTTTTAGCTTTAGATAGAGCCTTATTAACCAACATATCAGTAATAATTGGAGTCCGATCCAATACGATCCTCCTGCAGTCCAAATGTTTTCTTGGCCTCTTCCCAAGTACAATCTTGGAGTTGGTATATTTAAGTAGGGGGGTGTGGGAGGCACAGCCCCCCACATCGAGGGCTGTCGTGGGCAAAGGTCCCCACTTTATTTTGTGTTTAGATTTGGGGTTTTTTTTGTTTGTTTTTTTGTTGGCCCACTGATTTATTTTCCCCTGGGGAAAAAATCGCTGTTGTGGCCAATCGAGGTTTAGCAGCTTTGATTATTTTGGGTCGATGTAAGAGCATTCACTCTTTTGACGTTTCGTCATTATGATATAGACCCGACTGGATTTACTCAAAGAAGCCAGGGATTGTTTGATACACCTGAACCTGATAAAACTTCAACTGACTATCTGGAGATAGAGTTTTGATACTCTTCAGGCACCCTTTCACTGAGGATGTGCAGTGGGTAAAAACTGTTACTAGGAAATGATATATGTGAAAAAAGAAAATACTTTTTTAGTTGCCACCACACCAAGAACAAGGATCCTTTTAATGGCCAGATGCCTCTGGTTCTAGAATATCTGAGTGAGTTATCCTCTGGCCTTTTTTACTATTGTATCATAATTCATCTTTTGGCCATTTCTGCTTGCCTGAAATGGTGCTAACTCAGACGTACCTACTGATAGCCATTGTTCTGTTCACAACTTTTAACAAATGCTGTTTTATTAAACTAACCAAGATAGTGAAAACATATTGAGGGACAGAAGTCAAATACACCCTTACACATTGTTGTTGTGGAGCAGAATACAACAAAATCTCATACCACTGCCAGCTTGGAATAGCCATGGCAAACCATGCTCTATGCTGTTCAACATGACAGACAGTACAGCAATGCTTAACAAGAGTGAAGTCAGTGCCACATTGCTTAATCCCTATCCAAGGTTATTTCAGAGCAAAGTACAGTTTTGTACCTACCATAAATGTAGATGTTAGAGATCACATGCTGCAGTCCTTCACATGGGTAGGGTAGTCTCATCTCGGTCGGTCGAATATCAAAGTATTAGGCTGACGTGGTCAAAGCAAGACTGACATCAGGACGTCAGGGGTATAAAAGGGCGACGACCCGTCATATCCTCAGTCTTTTCTTCCCCTCTGAGAGTGTTTCCCCTAAAAGGAGGTCAAAAGAAAAAAAAAAAAAAACAAGCAACCAAAGCAACCCACCTTTCATATATACACAATATAATATGCTTACACTTAACAATACAATTACACACACAACCTCCTAACGCCTCGGAGGAGGAAAAGGAGAGGTGGGAGGAGTGGTCCATTGGCGGATGTAAACATCTACATTTACTAATTTCAAAATAAGCCATTACTATTTCCTTCTCTCATCTTCATCTCATCTCCTCATTAGAATCCCTTGGTGAGGAGGAGCAAAACTATAAAAAAAATGCAAAATAAAAACTAAATGCCCAAATTGAGGTGGCAAAGCAAGTAAAGATTTAGAGTAGGTAGTTTGGAGAGTAAAGAGGAAAGGAAGTAATGCCTCCAACTCCTCACTGAACTCAAAGCTGCTGCCAAAATATCTATCTTTAGTTGCCACCCCCCAGTAAAGCTGGGAGAAGTGGCAGTATCCCTAGTGAATGGAATCTCAACCTGTGAGATGGGAGAAACAGCATCAAACCAGATGGCCAAAATGGACACCAAATCACAGGAATGCCCTGGTGACCAAAAACAACCCAAGAACAAATAACTTCTGAGACTGCCAACTGATTATGCTGCAAGAATGAGTGTAACACATGACTGGCAATATCTTGTCAAAATTAATACAAAATCTTTTTATAAAAATTTGGGGTAAAATAGTTTGGTTTCAAATGTATGGTTTTAGGAAAAGGGTTAGGGAAAAAAAGCTACTATAAAAGGATTACTCATAAAGAAAACCCCCATCTATATGGTGAATTAAGAAAGAAAGGCTCTTAAGAAGGCCTGTATGGAAAAGGAGCCTTCATAAGTAATCTTCCAGCCCAGGTCCATGGCACAAAGCAGTCTTCATGTTAGAGCCAACAAAAAGAGTAGCAAACAGGGCTCAAAAACCAAATGAGTGAGTTCTCAACACAAAATTGAGCATTTGAAGCCTGAAGTAGGAGTCTCACACAATTGGAATGAGAAGAGCATCTGAGGTCACAGGTCAAGTGGGATGAAATTGCTGCATGATGAAATAAAATAGAAGATGAAAACAAATTTGGAAGAACAACCAAGTAGATAGAAAGAGACTTAAATTAACCTTAGAAACATCAAAGATATTGAATTAAGGAACAAATTACCTTTATGAAACATCAAAAATAAATGCTATGCTCAAATCTCAAATCTTCCCTCTTCAAATAAAAACTTTCTTTTCCCAAAAGGCCTTCCTGGCCTCCAAAATAACATTCAAAACTTGCTTAGGAAGTTTGGTGAGACAGGGAAGGTGAGAGAATATTGATGACTGTTCTGAGTGGAAGGCTGTTGTGTGAAGAAGAAAAGTGTGACTGTTCCGGAAGGACAGTAGGTGTGGAACAGTGAAGAAAAGGGAGTAATGGATAAATGCTCTGGATATGCCAATCTGGTGCTTGAGTTGGCCAGTCTGCTGGGTAAGGTCAAGGCATCTTTAGCTTGTCCTGGGAGATTTGAATTGAAACATATCAAGAGAGGGAGCTGTGGTTGAAAGGAGTTAAGCACATTGAGAGCAATTGTGGTAGGTGGTGGAGGCATTCAGATTCCTAATGCCCAATGTCATTGTGTTTGATCTACTTGAAGAACCCTGGGATTTGGTAGTGTGAGTGAGGGCGAATTGATCTATGTCTGTTTTCCCATAACACTGCACAGTCTCTGCAAGGGATCTGATCAGAATTTCCACTCGGAGGAAAAACTGAGCAGTCCTTTCAACACATCTCCCTAAAAATCATTGTATACCTCTTCCTTACCCCTGAAGGTTGTAAACTGAGAGAGTCAGTTGTGTTGTGTTTTGTATGCTGACCTGAGGGATAAGAAGAATGTTCCCCCCTTGCTTGTTGATGGATAATGAAAACTGGACTGTGTGTTGTTGTTTAAGTTGATATGTAGATGTTGAAGTCTGGCTGTCCCACGAGTCTTGTACCCACTTTCCCCTAAGCTTGAATGAGGCAGCTTTGTCTGAGGGTGAAGTCTAGAGTCTCTGAGGCCAGCCTCTGGATTGGTCACTGGCCGTTTTAGATGGGCTGTGAATTCCTCAAGCATTTTAGATGAGCCGTTAATGACAGACTCCATAGATCTGAATCACAGTGTCCAGTGCCATTTGGGTGACCCATTCCTTTCCATTTAGACAAGAATTTTGCATTGATGCAAGGAAGCATCACAAATACCAAGTGTGTGAAAATTGAAGGTTACAAGATACAGTATTGTCTGAATACATTGAGATTTGACATTGTGCAACAAGTGATGAAAAGATTGAACTTGAGATGCCAGGAATGAAAGATGCTGTATTCAGTCCCACACTGGGGAAGCTCTCTGGGAGTGAGCCAAAAGATTGGAGAGACTTTTCTTTTGTCCAAAGGGGGATTGGGCTGGGGTGGACTGCTCAGTGTTGCACATGATGTCCCAGAAGGAGAGGCATGCTAGGGGACTTTATTTAGACTGCAGATTCCCCAGATCACCAGAGCTGTGTTCACATCTGTGTGAAAAAATCTAATATTATTGCCACGTGCTTAGCCTAGGAATGAGAACCTCGCTGGCGGGAATCACAGCAAGAACTTCTTGGCCTGATAGAAGCTATCACTGGACTAGAACTGAATTCCTGAAGCAGCCTGATGCAGAAGGCCAAGGAAGATCCAGAGAACACAGAACAGTAAAGCCAAGCCTTATGAGAGCAGAGATAATGAAAGCCGAGCCCAGCCCAGACTTGACCTGCAAATGTTTGATATGAGAGAACATGAACAGATAAAGCCTCCAGCACGTGTTTCCTTCTGTTGTAAATCCCCACATTTTGAATAAAAGCCTTAGGGCAAAGGTGTTGAGGGGTCAACATGAGGAATTGGTCTCCAGTGTAAGATAAGAATTGAGATATAGATAAATGAGCTTTGGTGTTCCTTTTTTGAGGCTTTCTAGTCTAGGAACAGGAATAGCCTATGGCAATCCCGAGCCTTGCCCATTTGTAGCCAACGGTTCAGACCTGAAGGTTTTTGAGCTTGCAGAGCCTTTGTCCTTGAAAGTCCCCTGAGGGATAAAAATTGAAAGGGCGGCCGAAGGTGGGCATGCTGGAGAAGTTTGGTCAAAGGGCAAACTCCTTGTGGCCAGTTGTGCCAGTGTCAAGGTGAATCTGTCATTGCCTCAGAAGAAGGAGCTCTGGGCTGCCGCCTGGCCTGTGCCCCTGCCCCCTGGAATCTGCCCTGAAGCAAGGGATCCTGGCCTGCCAGGTGAATACTGGACCCTGGCCTCACCTCAGAATCTTTAACACCTCAACCTCCACCAGAGACTGTTGCAGGTCTTCTTTCCCTGCATCCAGTCTGGAACAGACTACACAACAGACTGTGAAGGCATCTGAAAATACCCCTAGACCTAACACAGGGCAGAAAAATCTTGTCCCTTCTAGCAGGCCAGAGCCAGCATGCAAACTGTGAGCCTGAGCAGAAAATGTCTTTAATTCGATAGACTGACAGTATCAATTGTTTCCACGAATTTCAGAGACTCAGACACATTGCTGAATGCCAGACTGTAAAATGCATCTAAGAAGAGCATCTAACTTAGGTCAGAACAATTCCTGATATGTCAAAGATAGCGTGCCTACTGATTGACAACTGAAAGCCAGCATAATCACCCCTAAAAGAAGGGGGCCCTTTTTATTCCCATCTTCCCCAGCATCTAAGTAACTTACCTTCAACATGTAGTTAACATAAGATTTCTACCTCTTAGCCAAGGTGGAAGAGAAGTCATGGAAGTTACTACCTCAGACCAAAAACTAGGACTCTTTTATTCATATTTCCAGATACTTTTACATAGACTTATTAATTCAAAGCCCTCCACACTAATAATTAAGGAAGAAGCCTACCACCAGGCAACTATCCACAAACTCCAGGACAGCCTTTATGGGCCAACTATTTATTTAACAGAACAGGAGCCAATAGCAATAGGATTAAGTGGATAACAGTTTCTGTCTGACCTTTTTCCACTCTTAGAAAGGTGGGTATGGATAGTGAAAAATGCTGTAATAAATAGGAATTCTAAGAGAAGGAAGAGAATCAATCACCAGGGAAAAGGACTTAGGAGGCTATGCCTGCATCTAGAACATCAAAACAGGTGGAACTGCCAAAGTCCTGACAAAGGAGACTCAAACTAGACCTCTTATCAAGAAGGCTCTGACCTCTCATAAAAAATCCCCTCTCTTATCATGAATTAAATCTAAAGATGCTCTAAATGGACAGATCTTGAGAAGGGCTCCTGCATCTAATCAGAATCAGAATAAAGCCTCTGGGAGCCCCTGCCTCAAGATGAGGCCCTAACCACCCATCGAAGGGGAGGGCTCAGGAGTGACAAAGAAGCCCTTCACCCCCTTCCTATGAAGCCTGCCTCCCAACATGTGCTCAGTCTCCCTAAATCTTCTCCAAAGCCTCCACCAGCTGAACAGTTCCAAATGCTGCAGGGTCTGACAGAACCAGAGAGGCCTGAACTGCCAGCTGGAAACCTTCCCCTGGGACTCAGGAGGGCCGACCCGGGGCGAAAACCTGAGCCTGGACGAGCCTGGAACAATTGCACGCTTGGAGGGCCAACCTGGCACAATATACCAGTCACCTCCCTAGTGGCTTAGAAGCCTAGAGCACCGCGACGGTTCCTAGCGTCCCAAGACGACCAGCCAAGGCCGGACAAACCTGCAGTTTATCTGTCGCTGCGGCGGTCTGTGACCCAACGGGCCTAGCACAAAGTATGATACTTCACATCCTGTCTTTTCTGCAAGCAAGGGCAAGCACAATATTTAGGCTAACTGTACCCTAGCTGGCCAGCTCTAAATTGAAAAGCAACACTCAAGGAACCGGCCAAGTAAAATGAAACTATGAATCTGCATCCCGGAATACGCGGCAAAGCCGAGCCAAGGTTAGGCGTGGTGATGCGCATTATAAAGCTTAATGACTCGAGTCGGTCCTGAAACTCCTTGACGCGGTCAGCCGCATCTTGGACGGCTTTCGCAAAAAGGACTGATTCTATAAATGATGACAAGGGAAATGGCTCCCGGTCGAAATGACCTTCGTCTTAAATCCTGCAGACCCGGTGTGGTCGGTACATCTTCAAATTACAGTAATGGGAAAGGGTTAATGTTCAGTGCCATTTACCTTTCCATCTCTGTGACTGCCAGTTAACAAACAATGTCACCCATCTCACAGTCCATCCCTACTACTTTACTCCCTAACACTATTATTCTCACAAAAAAGGAGATCAAGTAACTTACTACTTTTCGGTAGTGTTTCAGATTACTGTGCCTTATGCCAACCAAACATGAACTTGGGTTTTGACTGGGTATGATTCAGGCATATAATTAGTAGTAACTACTTCATGGACCAGCTGGAAATTTCTGGAAACCTGTGGCTGAAAACACTGGTTTAGACCTTGATTTCCATTTTCTAGTAATTGCTTTTTTGACAGCTACCAGAATTAAACTTAACAGGGCCTTACTATATCTAGGCAGTTCAAATCCTGTATTCCAGCTCAAGAAAATGATTTCCTTAGTTACACTCATTTGCTCACCCAGTATTCCTGACAGAGTACTCTGTAGGGAATTTTTAAAGTCTGACAACTCATTGCACTCTGAGAAGATATACTCCCAGGTACCACGCTATCTCCTCCATTATACCTCCAACATTTGCCATCTACCTGAGGAAAAATTATTTTGGAGTCTGTTCAGGGTACAAAAGTATCTATGCAAACACCGCTATGCAAAAATCCTAAATCTTATATATTTTGTTGCATATTTGGGAAGCATACATATGTCCTCCCATTGTTTCATTTATGAATTGCTTATGTAATCTCTCTTCCCAATCCTTTTTGACTTCTGATGATTCCTATAGTTATTGTGTAATATTTTATATGCCCTGGTAATTAACCCTTTTAACAGCAGCTTCTGTTCTAGATTAATTTAAAAACTCAACCAGTGCGGGGTCTTTTATTTAGTATTCCCTGTCTCTTTCTCTTTGTACTCTGATAACAATACCCGATAGGCAATGAAGTTTCTAGCCTGCAGTCCAAATGTCTTCTTGGCCTCTTCCCATTTTGTTACCTTTCCCTCTCTAATTATTTGTTCCCAATACCTTGGCTCTTTGCCTGCTTACTCCAGTAAATTTCAGTCCAATCATGCCTATTCCCTGTACCTCTAACTGCAGTAATTCTATCGGTACAGTCTCCTATCTCCATTCCTATGTTGGCTTATTTCTTAGTACACTTTCTGCTGCTTTATGAATATAATATTCTGTATGACTGTTGATCCAATGTTATCTAATTTTTTTCCATTTCAGACATATGGGTTGTTGGATCCAATCAGATCTGACCTCGGCATGGACTCTGAAGATTCTTCGGATCCAGAGCTGTGACTCCTCCCCTTCCCATAATTCCTTGGACTCCACCACAGTTCTTTATTTATTTATTTATTTATTTCACATTTGTTAACCGGGTTAGTCTAACTGAGTTTGCAAACAAACCCATTATCAGAGGAGACCCAAGGGGAAACAGCCCCTGCAAAGATAAACATGCAGGACAAAAACTATTAAAAACAACACTGCAAATACGAAATTAATTATAAAGAGAAAAATAAAAGAAAAAAATTATGAACATTAAGGGTTGCACTGATATGTAGTAAATTTTAATCCATTACTATGACAGTAAAAACAAAAAGATAATCGTTGTTCAAAAGAAGGACAATGTATAGACACCGATAGGAAGTGAGGGGGGAGACAGTGTGGAGAGGGGCTATAGTAGTAGATTCATAGCCGGCCTTAGGCATAGGCCAACTAGGTGGCCGCCTAGGGTGCCGCACTAGCAGGGGTGCTTTTCCAATATTTATTTAATGTAGGTAGACCAGGATGGGGGCACTGGGTGGTGTGGTGGGGGGCACCATGGAGCCCTTTTGCCTAGGGCACCAGTTGACCTAAGGCTGCTCCTGAGTAGAGTGGAGGGTTTAGGAGATTAGTTTAAGCAGAGGTTACTAACAAAGAAAGAAAGTTAGGAGACGCAACAGGTTATACAGTGGGAGAGACTAAGACTATGTGTGGTCAATGCAACGGCATAATTTCAAGTTTAGTAGGTAGGATTTAAGCTCCTTTTTAAAACAGGGAAAGGAAAGGTTGGATCTAATATGGAGAGGGAGTTTGTTCCAATTTAGTGAGACAGAGTGTTTGTAAAATAGTTTGCCAATATTCCTTTTGGGTTTATAAACAGAGAAGATGCTGATACTTACATCTTGTTTGCCGCTTGAAGTCACCAGACATATAAAAGAGCTCTCCTACAGTGTACTACATTCTTTTGTGGTCAAAGCTAACTCTTCCTCCTACAGAGAGAGTTTTGCTCTCTCTTTCTTATTTCTAAGTGTTCAGAGTAAACAGTAATAGCTGTAACACTATAGTTAGTTTTTTGTACAGTTGCTGCCTTTCTGTCTTCTGTTTTTTGGCCTTTTGCCCAAGGTCTATTGTAGTGTCAAAAAAATACAATAATAATTTTGTTCTAGTTTGTAGGACTGTGTGTTCTGTATTCTTCTAGGATTTTTTCTCTCTGTATTCACGCCATGTTTGAATCATCTGGATTCAAAAAATGTTCAGTGTGTGGGCGTAAACATCCACCCCAGAATTCCTCCCTCCCTCTCAGGGCTTTGGAACTTCATAGATTGGATCCAAAATCGGCTTTGGGGGCCAGAAGTCATTGGTGCCAAGGGTTCACTTTCTTTCTCAGATCACAGGGGATCCTTGGTGCAGGTGGTGGCTTTGGCTTTCTAGGCCTTTGAAAGGATTTTGGCAAGTTCCAAAGATAAGCAATCTCCAACCAGTGTGGCTCCACACAAGCCCCAGCCAGGGTCTGCTTCCTGTTCTCCTCATCATATTGGACAGGGGCAGCCAGTTCCAGAGGTTTCTGAGGAAATCTGCTTTGTCAGTTCCTCTTCTGATTCAGAAACTTCTGTTGTCCCCCTGAAGGTCTCCACAGAAAGTGGACATGCAAACATATGCACATACACTCTTCTCCAGACACTGACTTGGAGGAAAAGAGAGAGTTCCCCTTGCTCCCTCTCTGAAGATGTCACCTTTGGCATTATACTTGAATTGATGAAGCAGACAGTGAATTGGTCATCCCAAGACCCTTCACATGATGAGGCAGTGCTCTTGGAAGCCTTTGGTTCCACCCCAACATCATCCTGGGTGGCTCCACCCACTGATCCCCTTATGGCTGAATGGGCATGGAAGGACCCTGATGTGGTGGAACCCATCCCCAAAAAAGCAGATGGCAACTTAGCTGCTCTTAAGGACAGGAAACAATAGAGCAAGCGTCCACTGGTAGATGCTGTGGTGGTAGTAGCAGCTTACTACGAAATACCTATCAAAAGAGAGTTCATTAGTTCACACCCCTAACAGTGAGTCTAGGATGACAGATTTGGGATGTGTGCCTATGCTTTAGTGACTTTTGCCCTTAGATAGCAGATTTATTTGGCTCACTTAACCGGATTCCAGAGAGATTTGAAATAAGAAAATTGTCAATTCCCTACTGGGGGTATTGCTTGCAAATATCTAGAAAATGATGGACCCCCAGCTTTCTACCATACAATACACCTTGAATGTGGCCATACGATTGCTCTTCAATGCAGCTGATGGCATGGCCAGAGCAGCCGGTACTGGCATTACCATGTGCTGCCATGCCTAGATGCATCTTTGACATTTTGCAGAAGGTTTCAAGTTGTCCTTTGTGAATGCCCCCTACAATGGCTCAAGTCTTTTTGGGACAAAGGTTAAAATACACTCACCAGGATTCAACAGGATGGTAAGATTCTCTCTGCAGTGGAAGTCTGCTTCTCAAGCCTGCAAAGATCCTTCTCTAAGAATCAGAGACTGGGGAAGAAGATGTGGTTCTGTAAATCAGAGTTCTTCCCATGACTTCCCAGGTGATAGACCTTTATATGGCAGAGGGGGAGGTAATTCTAATGGACAATGCCCTACAGGCAGAGGAGGACAACATAACCAGGGCTTTCATGGCCCTTTTATGGAGAAAGTCTACCAGTGCTGCTGAACAATTGCCTGACTTTTGCACACTGAAAGCAGTCGGGGGCACCTAACTTTGCACCCAAAAGCTTGGCACAGCATAAAGTACAGTTTTGTACCTACCATAAATGTAGATGTTCGAGTGTATACCCTGCTGCAGTCATCACACTTGGGTTATCCTGCCGTCAGGTGATCCAACAGTTGGCCCAAAATCCAAAGTCTTGGTCTGGCGTCGGTTGCTGTTGCTTCTTCCCTGACGTCAGTGTGCCAGGGGTATATAAGAGGCATCCGACACCATTTTCTTCAGTTTTTCTTGCCCCAGATGTCAGGTGCCCCCAAATGGTAGGCAAAATATATACATATATATATATATATATATATATATATATATATATATATATATACATATGGCTATAAAAAAAAATAAAACAAAACCCTTCGGTACAAGCAAATACACCACAGAGATAGTATAGGATAAAGTGGTAGAGATAAGTTCAGCTAGTTCAGAGGGGATGGAGGGAGGGTAACCAGGACTGCAGCAGGGTATACACTCGAACATCTACATTTATGGTAGGTACAAAACTGTACTATGTTCATCGTGTTACTCTGCTGCAGTCATCACACTTGGGTAGAATCCCAAAGCTAAGGATGGGAGGTGGAGTCAAACAGGGTTAGAGGAGGCTAGAAGGCCCTGCAAAACTGCAGTGGTGAAGCCAGCTCTAATCGTAGAGTAAAGTGGTAAGTGATAGTGCTTGGTGAAGGTGTGTACTGATCTCCAGGTTGCAGCTTCCAGAATATCCTTGGTTGGCACTCCCCTGAGGAAGGCTGCAGATGTAGCTGCTGCCCTGGTGGAATGGGGCCTTATGCTAGCAGGAACTGGTTTTCCATGATGGGTATAGCAAAAATGTATGCAATGTCCTATCCATTTTGAAATGGTCTGTTTTGAGATAGGCTTTCCTTGTGATGCTGTAGCATAGGATACAAAAAGTTGGTCAGATTTTCTGAAAACCTTAGTTTTATTCAAGTAGTAACGTAGTTGCCTGTGAATGTCCAAAGAATGCAGAAGTCTTTCTCCTTTGTTCTGTGGATTTGGAAAGAAGGTGGGTAAATGGATGGTTTGATTTAGAGCCACACTGGATACCACTTTTGGCATAAAAGAGGGGTTAGTTCGTAGAGAAACTCTGTCTTGATGAAAAATTAGGAAAGGCTCTACTGCCATTAGTGCCTGTAGCTCTGAGACTCTTCTGGCTGAAGTAATTGCTAGCAGCAGGGCAGTCTTCCATGATATAAACTTCAAGTCAGCTGAGAAAGCTGGCTCAAAAGGTGGCAGCGTAAGTTTTTCCAGAACAAAGTTGAGGTCCCAAGTTGGTGTTGGCACTCTCCTGGGAGGCCTAATGTTTTTCGCCCCTCTTAGATATTGCCTTAGAAGTGGATGTGAAAATAAGGGAGGATCCATGTTGTAGTGAGCTGAAATAGCTGAGGCATGGATTTTAATAGATGAAAAAGAAAGTCCTTTGTGTAACATCTCAGTTAAATATTGCAGAATCTGAGGTATGTCCGGCTGAAGGGTATTTTGTCCTTTAGCTTGGTTCCAGGCACAAAATCTTTTCCATTTGTCTGAATAGGCTTTCATGGTGCTGGGCCTCCTGGCCTCCAGAATGACATCCATAGCAGCTTGTGAAAGAGGAACTGGCTAGTTGCTTAGGTGCTTTGCCATGCAGCCAAATTTAAGGTTTTGAGCTGGCTGTGTAGAATCTGACTGCCTTGCTGTGTGAGCAGATGAGGAATTTGTGGTAAAATCCATGGTGGGCCCTGGGCCATGTTCCTTAGTAGAGGGTACCAGTGCTGGCGTGGCCAGTCTGGGGCAATGAGTATCATTCGGGGTCTCTCCATCCTGACTTTCAGCAGCACCTTTGTGAGAAGGGGCAATGGAGGAAAGGCATATACTGTCAGCATTTTCCAACTGAATGAGAGTGCGTCCACTTTCCAAGCTTGATGGTGAAATGTCCTTGTGCAAAATTTTGATAGCTGATAGTTTTGGGGGGTGGCAAACAGGTCTATGTCTGGGCGGCCCCATTTTTGAATTATCATTGCAAATACTTGTGGATCCAGTTTCCACTCGTGGGGATCAATGATGTCTCTGCTTAGGTCGTCTGCCAATGTGTTCTTTTTTCCTGGCAGGAATTGAGCTTGTAATTGAACTTGGTAGGTAAGTGCTGTGTTCCACAAGGTCATTGTTTGCCTGCATAGAGGGTAGGAGTGTGTACCCCCTTGTTTGTTTATGTACCACATTACTGTGGTGTTGTCTGTCCTTATTATAAGCTGTCCTGGATGTAAGAGGTCCTTGAAGGCTGGCAGAGCATTCTGTACAGCTAGCATTTCTTTTTGATTGATGTGCAGATTCCTTTGATCTGCAGTCCATATGCCTTGAACGCACCGTCCTGCCATGTGTGCCCCCCAGGCATAGTCCGATGCATCTGTTGTCATAGTTTACCTGGCTGGGGGTAAGGTGAAAAGCTGACCCTTGTTGAGGTGACATGCCTGTGACCTCCATAGAAACTCCTGTTGAAGGCAGGGAATGAGAGGTATCATTGTTTCCAAGCTGTGGCTGTGTTGAGTCCATACGCTTTTAAAGTACCATTGTAATTTCCTCATACACAGTTTTGCAAATGGTATTAGTAGTACGCAAGATGCCATGAAGCCCGAGGCCTGCAGAATTTTTCTTGCAGGGAGTTGGGTCTTTGTTGCCATTATTTTGAAGTATTGAGTTAGTTGTAGTTGTTTGTCTGGCATCAGATAAGCCATCTGGGCCATTGTATTCAAGCTGGCACCCAGGAATGTCATATTTTGTGAGGGCACTAGTTTTGATTTCTTTTCATTTACTGTGTACCCTAGGCAACTTAGAAGGTATTTTACAAAGGTCAGATGTTGTAAGAGAATGTCCTTGCTTTCTGCTTGGATGAGGCAGTCGTCCAGGTATGAGTATATTTGAATTCCTCTCTGTCTGCAGTATGCAATTACTGGTGCCAGGCATTTTCTGAAGACCCTGGGTGCAGTAGATAAGCCAAAGGGCAGTGCAGAGAATTGGTAATGGGTTGAACCTGCAATGAAACGGAGGTATCTTCTGCAATTTTGTCTGATAGGGACATGCAGGTATGCCTCCTTGAGGTCCAACGTTACTAGCCAAGCTTTCTTGCCCAGCATGGGAAGAAGCTGCTGTAGTGTTAGCATCTTGAATTTGGGTACTTGCAAGAAGGTGTTTAGGATTGAAAGGTCCAGAATGGGTCTCCAAGCATTGTCCTTTCTGGGGACTAGAAAGAGCCTTGAGTAAAATCCTTGGCCTTGCTCCTGTGTAGGTACCAGTTGAATGGCTCTCATGTCCATGAGAGCTGTAATTTGTTTTTGAGCCTCTGCCCATTGATTTTGTGGCAGGTTTGGCATTCCTGTTATCCCTTGGTAATGTGTGGAAATGGAATCTGTATCCTTGTGAGATAATGTCTAGGACCCATTTGTCCTTTGTGACAATGCGCCAGTTGTCTGAAAAAAGTGCTAATTTTCCTCCCAAGGGAGCTGCCAAGAGAGTTTTGCTTGGCAGTTTGAGGTGTAAGTCATTGTGTTTGTCTTCTAGTAGTTTGGGACCTGTCTTCTCCTCCCTTTTGTGGTGCAGTGCCCCATTGGTGAGGTTTGTAAGGGATTTGTGCTTGTCCTCTGCCCCTTGGGCATCTGTATTTACCCCTCTGTGGTCTGTCAGAAGCTGGAAAGGACCAATTTTTTGTTGGCCAATTTCTGCTGAAGCGTGGGGGTTGTACCTGTAGGAAATCTTTGACTGTCTGCATAGATTTTGCCTTATCCTCCATTTTCTTTAAAACCTCTTCTGCTTTAACCCCAAATTGACATCCTGCTGTAAGGGTGCATCTAGTAACTTTGCTTTGACATGATCGGGCAGAGTTTGTTCCTTTAACCAAGCATGCCTGCGTATAACAGACCCAGTAACAGCTGCTCTACAAGAAGCTTCCAAGGAATCAAAACCACATTGTAAAGTATGTTTGCCCACCTGTTCGGCTGCATGCAACAGACCCTGCATTTCCTTGAATTCAGACTGTTGAGGATACGTGCTCATCTTTTGTTTTATTTGAGACATTAGGAATTGCTGGTATTTCAGCATGTGAAATTGACAATTTAGTGCTCTCACAGCTAGAGTAGCTGAGGTGTAAACCTTCTTCCCCCACCTATCTAGTGCCCTGGAGTCCCTTTCAGAGGGTACAGGATTTTTAGCCATAGAAGCCTTAGCCCCTTTGGGACCCTGGGAGATTGTCTCTGGGTCAGCAACAGGGCTTTTGTAAAGGAATTTGTGTGAGTCAGGCACTCTATAATATCTATCTGGTTTGGCTGGAGCAGGAGGCAGAGAATCTGGATTTAGACTAGATTCTAAGTAAACATCATCCACAATGTCTAAAATTGGAGGGATAACAAATGGTCTGTGCTGGGGGAGTAAAAGAAACTCTCAGAGCCTTTTCTTTGAGTCGGAGTAATCCTGACCTTCCCAGTGGAAATGTTCCCTCATGGTATGTAAGGTTTCCGCAAAAGAATAGTCTTCAGGGGGAGAAGCTGAGGGGAATGGAATCTTCAGCATCAGAATCTTCATAAGGGGAAAAGGAGTAATCCTGTTCCTCAGAGGAGCCTGAGGAAATGGACACTTAATCAGAGGAGGCATAATCCTCCTCCTGTCTAGGCCTTTTGTCTGGGGGGGTTGGGAACCCCTGATTAAAGAAATCAAATCTTCAGCCATTTTAAGCATCTGTTTCTTAGGCATGGGGCCTTGAACTGGAGACTGAAGTGCAGTCTTTTTTGGTTTGAGAGGAGTCTTAAGCTTAGCATAAGATTTTATGGTGAGAGTAGTCGGTCTGAAGACACCTTCTGAAACCGAAGGTGTTTCCACAACACCGGCTTCTCCTTCTGCAATGTTGTTGGTAGGGCCTAAAGAAAATGGCTGCGTCGGCCTAGAACTCTCTGCTTGAGAATCCAAAGTGGTCTGGGGTTCCATTTCTGAGGTCGCCAGGGGCTGTGTAGGCTCCTCACTGAAAACCGGAGAACCGGCGACCGGCCTAGCCGAGGCCTCGGAGTCTGGCTTGGATCTAGGCTGCCTGTCTTTATCTTTGCATTTTTTTTATGCACGCTGGTAGTCGGTTGCTCTGACGGCATAGTGTAATTACATTTTCTACTGAAGTAGTGTCGTGTGAAATCAAAGCGTCGCTTTATAGTTCGCTTATTGAACCTAGCACAAAACCGACAACCAGTGACGTCGTGGTCTGGGCCTAGACAAGGTATACAATAAGAATGAAAGTCCTTGTGAGGTATTTGCTTCCCACAAGAAATACAATTGTTAACTTTTTCTGACATCGGACTGAGGCAAGAAAAGGTTCCCCAATGGGGTACTTAGCTTTGAAGACTTCGGACTGAAATTCGATTCGAAAATCTCAGGTGTTGGCCAACTGGCACTTGCGAACTGCTTCTGCTTCGGGCTCCGCACGGCAAGAAAGACTGAAGAAAATGGCGTTGGATGCCTCTTATATACCCCCTGCCGCACTGACGTCAGAGAAGAAGCGTCAGGAACCGACGCCAGACCAAGACTTTGGAATTCAAGCCGACTGTGGGACTGCATGACGGCAGGATAACCCAAGTGTGATGACTGCAGCAGGGTAACACGATGAACATCTTTAGATTCTTGGGTGCTAAAGATAATTTCCAGAGGCTTCTCAATTCCCTTTTCCTTTCCACCTCAGAAAAAGAAAAAAAATTCCTGATGTTTCACCCAGTCAGTGGGACTTAGCAACCATAGAAATTTCAAAGCTACTAGAAAAAAGAGCCATCCAACTGGGTCCGCAAGACCAGTTAGAATTCGAAGTCTATTCAAGGTTCTTTTTAGTACCAAAGAAAACTGGGGACCTCTGACTCATTTTGGATCTCAGTCACCTAAACCAATTTGTGAAACAGACTAAATTCTGGATGGTCACAATTCAGTCCATTTTACCACTGCTTAGCAAGGACGACTGGATGTGCTCCATAGACATCCAGGATGCCTCCTATCATATCAAGATAGCAAAGCACTCCAGAAGATTTTTCTTCTTCTGGCTGGCAGCCAATCACTACCAATTCTGAGTACTACCTTTTGGTCTCACCACAGCCTCCAGAGTTTTCACCAAGATAACAGCAGTGGTACCAGTGCACCTACATCTGCTGGGGATCCAAGTCTTCCTGTACAGCAGCAATTGGCTTCTAACTGCTACCTCCAAGGATCTACTGCTGCTTCACCTGGACTATGTGCTCCAGTTGTTACAGGGCTTACGGATAACCTTAAATCTACCAAAATACCACCTGACTCCAACCCAGAATATAGAGTCACCTAGATACCAATCTGCAGATAGTAGGACACTCCCAGTCCAGATTTCTGTCACTTAACCTCATAGCCATAGAAGTCCTACATCACCCATTACCATCAGTTAGGTTAGTTCTATGTCATTCAGGCCTCATAGTATCCACAATTCTGATGGTTCCTCTAGCCAGGCTCTACATGAGAGTACTACAGTGGACTTTAGTATAGTAGTAAAATGGTCTCAGTCCATTCATCCGTTGTATGCAAGGATTCAAATTATTCAAGTTTGCAGACAACACATTGCTTGGTGGGTAATGTCCCCAGCTGTAACCAAGGGGTGTCTTTTCCAATCAGATTCATTGGTAACGGTAGTAACCATGGACACCTCCCTTCTAGGGTGGGGGAGCACTTTGAATAGAGGATGGTCCAAGGCACATGGCCATCCCTAGTGGTCAAGTTTCACATCAATGTCTTGAAGCTGAGGGTAGTCCTCCTAGTGCTGCAGGCATTCCAGGATATTTTCACCAAGGGTGTGATTTTCATGCAGATAGAAAACATGGCGGTGGTATGGTACATCACCCGAGCAGGAGGGAACACATTCTTATTCTCTGTGTCGAGAGGACATAAGAGTTTGGCAATGGGCGATGTCTTCATACCGCTTTTTAATAGCAATGTACATCCCAAGGTTATTCAATGTTATCAGATAATTTGAGCAGAAACTGCCCTAATGCCTCACGAGTGGTCCCTCAAGCCTACAGTTGCTGCAGCCAACCTTGCTGTGACCTCTTGGCATCCTATCTCGACAACAAATGCAGCAGGTATTTTGCCCTGATACCGCCACAGGGTCAGTCACCAAGAGATGCTCTGGTCTACAATTGGCCCCCTGGTCTCCTAGATGCCTTTCCTACTTTGCCCCTAATGAGTAAATTCCTACAGAAAGCAAGACAGTGCCAGGCTAGGGTGAGTGCATTGCCCTTTTCTAACTCAGACAGACATGGTTCCCTACATATGGCCTCTACTAGTACATCCCACTGGGATGTTGGATCACTAACCAAACCTACTAACTCACCCATTCAGAGTGCTTCCTCTGGACTAGAAGTCTATTAAGTAAACAGCATGGTTCCTCCAATTTTAATTATAGCCAGAGATGCCAGGCTTCCTCCTACAGTAATCAATATTCTTTCTGCTTCTCAAAAAAATGTCCACTAGAAAGATATACCAGAGCAAATAGAAGATATTCTCTATTTGGGCCGTATCTAAAGGTCTTGATTGTGTTTTAGCACTTATTAAATCCATACTAGAATTCTTATCTGAACTATTTGATAAAGGTTCCAGCTATTCCATCATCAAGGTCCACATGGCAGCTATTTCAAATTTTCATGTTGGGTGTAAGGACATTACTATAGCCTCACTAAAAATGTCTAAAGAATTCTTGAAAGGTACCTTCCTACTAAGACCTCCTATTAGAGACATAGCCCTTCCATATGACATCACTATTATGCTGCAGGCTGTTACTCAGTCTCTGTTTGAATCTGCAGCCAAGGCAGATATAAAATTCCTTACTTCAAAAACAATTTTCCTAGAGGCAGGGACATCATCCAGATGAATTTCAGACTACAGGCGCTCTCATGTAAACCTCCATATCTAGTTCTTAACAAAGATAGAGTCTCCCTTAGAAGTAATGCATCATTTATTCCTAAAGTGGAATCCAAAATAAACTTAACTCAGTCTGTAAACTTGCCAGTGTTTTTCCAAGATATTCAAACAAAGGAGAATATTTGTTGCTTCTGTTAGATTCCTACAGACAATTCAGATTCTACATTCACAGAGCAAAACAGTTCAGAAGAGGCGATCAATTATTCATTTCATTTTCAAAACCAAAGTTTGGGGGAGCAGTGGCAAAGGATACTTGTCTAGATGGCTTTCAGATTTTATCTCTTTTGTCAGAAGAAGTTACTGTTACTAGGTAAAACAAAGACTCATTCAGCTACATCAGTTTCTACCTGAACTGCATTCAACAGGGGACTATATATGGATAACATTTGTGCTGCAGCCACTAGGTCTACAGTACACACATTTCTGTCTCACTATAAACTGGATGTACAATCTAAATCATATTCCTCCTTTGGTTCCACCACACTCAGGAATGTATTTCCTTGACACCACACAGTTTGAAAGCTTGAGATTCCGTCCTACATGTTTGAAACAGATGAAAATTGGCAATGCTGGATACGAAAGTTATGTACTTACCATAAGTTTAGATCCATATTGTCTGATTTTCTGTCCAGTCCAAGCCCCCTTCCTTCTACCTCCTTTCAGATTGTCACCTATCACTTCAAGATGATAGAGTAGACCCTTTACTCCCTGTCTGTGCACAGTCATGTCAGACTGTATTCCCTTTTTCTCAACAACTTGGGAATTTTTATCCAGCGGGGTATCTTATAGAGCATTATCCATTTTCTTGTAAGTGTGAGGGAGGGCGCAAATTCAATCTCAGTAACTAGGGTGGAGTCCAGGGAATTGTGTGTAGAAAAGAAGTTAGAGCTCTGGATCTGAAGAAGTTTAAGAGTCAGTGCCGAGTTGAGATCTGGTCATATCCAACAACTCATATGTTTGCACAGGATGAAAATCAGGCATTTATATCACGCTAACGAAAGATGAAAATAGCGAATGCTATTTCATCGAACCTAAAATATCTAAACCACATATCGAACATTCAGAACAGCAAATTTTTTCCTTGGGAAAAAAAATTGCTATTCTGAAACACATACACATAACACAAGTACATCTAAAAACATCAATACACACACACATACACTTATAATCCTACAACTAACCCTACACTAAACTATACATACACTACTATCTATCCACTTACCTTAACCCAAACCTTAAGGTCCGTCACTATCGCACACTCAGCTAACCCGCGCCTTAACCCTAACTCACTTAACCCGTCCCTAAACCTAATTCACTTAACCCCGTGCCCTAACCCTAACTCACCTAACCTGTGCCCTAATCATAACAACGACACAATCACACACTTACCTGAACCCGACCCGTAAATCTCCACCACAGCGCTGAAAATAGTGAAGCCACAGAACCGGCCAACTGAATTCTTTCCCTAGGAAAGAATTCGGTATTCTGCAGCTTCGCTATTTTTAGCATTCAATTAAAAAGAGTCAATATTAGAACATTTGAAGTTTTAAAACTTCGATGTTCTGATATAGACACAAAATCAGACACATGGCTCCAATGTTGTAGTGAGTACATAACATTTATTTATTCTCCTTAAGGATCTGCATTTAAAATCACACTTTTCCTTATTTCTTGAATTACCCCCTGCTTCATTATCATCATCCCTTTTCACTCTGAATTCTATCTTTCCGCTTGTGTTATGTATAAGAGCCTTAACTGTGTAGCTCTAAAATACCCATTCAAATTTGGTAATCCTCAACCTCATTGTTCTATTGGGAGGATCAACTTGTCCCACTTGACTCTTCCCCTCCCAGATAAAATTATTAACCTCTTATTAATTACTACCCACAAGTTGTCCTCTGGTAGACAAAAATATGCCTGAGCTGTGTATAACAACTATTTTTAATGCTTATATCTTGCTATCTATTTCAACTGGCAAGAGCTTCCAGTTTCTCAGTTTTTGTATTATTTTTTGTTTAGTCTCTTCCCATATATCCTTACCTGTCGTAACAGAATCAGTTTTAATCCATACTCCTAAATGCTTCATTTTATCATGTCCCCATGAATATGGGTAAAACTGAACTAATTCATGTGTGGGTACATAATTTACAGCTATAGTCTTTGTTTTGTCTTCATTAATTTTATATTCTGAAAAAAAACAGAACTGTCTCAGAATGTTTCACGACAATGAGATGTCTTTTTCTGGCTCCATACGGTACAAAATAATATCATCTGCAAATAAAGCCAACTTTTCTTGAACATCATACGAATTATATCCTTGAATTTCAATCCTTTATTTTCTTTTCCAGTTGTTCTAAATATAATGCAAATAACAAATGGGAAAGAGGACACCCCTGCCTGGTTCCTCTGTTCAGAAACAATTTATCAGAGAGAAACCCTCCCTCTGATTTTTGCCTTTGATCCTTTCTATAGCCTTCTAATTAACCTTATTATTGTATCAAGAAATATAAGCTGCGGTGGTGCAGCAGTTAGCGTTATCGCCTCACAGCAAGAGGTTCTCCCATTTGATTCTCGGCTGGAGCGCCTTCTGTGTTTAGTCTGCATGTCCTCCCCGCGGTCGAGTGACGTTAAAGACATGCAGGTAGGTGCGTGTGTGAATGGGTGTGCCTTCTTAGAAGTTTGGGCATCACGCTGGCAACTCAGCACCATAAAAATCCACTGCCAATCATTAGCGGATGGGAGTTCAGCTGTGGCAACCCCTAACCAGGAAAAGCCAAAATAATTTATTGTATCAAGAAATACAAATACTTATCTTGCCCTACTCATAAAATCCCAGCTTACTCTATCGAATAATCTCTCTCTGTATCAGGATCCACCAGTTTCAAATGTATTTTCTTACATTCTGTTTCCCATTGTTCTATTATTGTCAAATGTTTGCCTGCCCTCCACAAAACCACATTGATCCATATCTGTCAATTTTGGCCAATCTTTTAGCCATTATAGGCACAAACACTTTATAATCATGGCTTAAAATTGAAATGGGGCTATATGAAGCTCAATCTGATGAATCCTTCCTGTCTTTAGGTATTGCAGACACTACACATTTTTTCCAGGATGTTGGTGGCTCACCTCCTTTTAAAATACTATTAAACAAACCTTCCTGACCTTTGCCACTTTCTTGCCTCCTAGCTTCCAAACTTCCACCAGAATATGATCTATTCCTGGAGACTTTCCTGCAGATTAGTAATACAGCACTATTTTTATCTTGTATCACCCAATCTTAACAAATTGTTGACTCCTCTACCTCTAACCTTGACATATTTAAGTCTTCCATAAGCATTTCTATTTGTGCTCTTTCTTGATTTCCACATTTTTCTGCTTTATATGAATTTTCATAAAATTTCTGAAATATCTTTAATACTTTTACAGGATATCTTGGTTATTTTTCTTGTAATAGGCTCCCTTTTCTACTTTCTGTTTCCTAAGTCATTGTGCTAAAAGTTTTTGTGCTCTGGAGTTATCAAAGAAGAGTTCCTTAACAGGAATCTTTCTAAACTCATACATATTATCCAGATACTCCCTCATTTTCTCTTTAACACTCTCTTATTCTCCAATACTTTAATCTTTGTTTTACTTTCTAAATAATTCCTGCTACTTCTTAAACATATAGGATCCTTCAGTATCCTGTATCTCTTTTTCTTTTTATTTCTACCCTATTTTAAAACCCCACTTTCATTTTTTCCCACTAGCTATAACTTCTGAAGAAAGTTCCATCTTCTCTAATGACTCTTGAATAATTTTCACTACCCATTCGTTAAATTCCTCTCTTTTTAACAGTTAGGTGGGGAAAACACCACCTCATTTGTACTTAATTACTCTGCACTTTTATCTTAGTTGTTATTGCTGCATCATCTGAAATGGTTATTGGATGTGTGGAGAAGCTTTCAGTTAAATGCACAAGTTCCTGTGAAATATAATTTCTGTTTAGTCTAGCTCAGTTATTGTACCTTGGGAATAATACATAAATTCCCTTTGAATTCCTCCTACTGATTTCCTTTCCAAATATTTTCATATATGTGTTCAGAAATCTGCCCTCTTTTGTTATATTTTCCATTTTAGGTCCTCCAGATACATCTTCACTGTTGCAACTCAAAATTCCAATCCCCATCTGCAAGTAATACTCCCTGTTGAAAGCTGATTACTTCTCCCAAAAAGTTCTTGAGCTCCATAATAGCAGCTTTAAATGGTATATAAATACATGCCAGCATAATCCTCCTCGCTTGCTAGTAGCCTGTTACTACTACATATCTACCATTGTTATCTTTTTTCCTCTTCTATCACTATTGGGGCTCCTCTATCAATTAGTACAAGTACTCGCCTTTTCCTTTGTCCTTGATAATCTGCTGAATATCTCTCCTGAAATCCTTTATCAATCTCGCATGCTCACTTCTTTCCAAATGTATCTCTTGTAGCACTATTTGCGCTCTGCATTTCTGCAGCTATACAAGCAGATAAATCCAATAAGCGAAAAACTAAAAGCTGAAAACTGGAAAAACTCTGGCAAAACTGCAGTATAGCTGATTACTTTGGGTGTACTCCAGCTGAGTTTGCTGTTGGATTTCCTTTGGGAGTTTACAGGCCGTTGGTTTCCTTTGTATACCCGTGAGGGCATTCATGTTCCAGAATAACATGGATAGTGTTGCAATTACAATAAATATTATTCCCACCTATTATATATGACAGCCTTTTTTAAATGTCTACTTCCAGTTTTTGTGTTACATGAACTCACTAATGTTTGTCAGGTTGATCTTTTATATAATTGTTTCTTGTAATCTCTATTTCAACCTATCACATTTTACAAAACTTTTTGTTTTTATGAAAACCCGCAAAAAAACACCCACAGAACACTCCCATGACATATTAACATAAAAAACACAAAACTGTGTACATCTTCAAATAATGAAGTGTAACCCTCCTGATAGGAACGATTATTACAAATTGACAGCTGCACACGCAGGCATTACCTAGCCTAAAATTAAAGTTATCCATGCTAAGACTCAAGTTACAGCCTGTGCTCCTTCTTACACTATTTGCTGTCTGTTCTTGTCTTATCTTTAATCTCCTCACATATGTGAAAAAAGCTTCTACGCTTTCAGAAAACATTTACTTGTGGCCTTAAAAAGGTGCTTGGCTTTTATTGCCCATCCCTGTAATCAGCTTCTCTCCATGGAAACATAAGAACAAAATGTACAGCTGCCCTCAGCGGCAGACTTCTCAACTTTCATTGAACAGTTATTTAGTAAAGGAAAACTTTTCATTACATTCAGTGTTATCTTATTTATTTGTTTACACACACACACACACACACACACACACACACACACACACACACACAAAACCTTGTTATTACATTAAGCCAAGGACCTTAATCTAGATATTCCCTTTTGCAGAAGTAAGATAAAATATGTCAACTCTTCATATATTATATCTGTGCACTTTTACACCCCATCCTCAAATTCAACAACCCAAAATTACAGCACGTTAACTTAAAACATGCTTTTATCCAGCCTTTCTTCTCTTTTTACATTGTAATGCCTACATTTCTTAAAGCTAAAAAAGAAAAAAGGGCACTTATTTACTTAAGCATCTTTATCACATACAATAACCAAAAATGCTTTACTATATAACATGCAATTTATATCATGAAATGGTTTATACAGATACTGTTAAGACTAAAAAATTGTCTTACAGTTCCATTTTTCCCTTTAAGTGTCCTTCCAAAGCTAATGATATGAACTGGGGTATACACTTTTCAGTCCCTCACAAGTTTTAACAAGGTCAATGAAAGTCCAATATTTCCACTTTTTTGTAAAACCATATTTCACAAATGTGATTGATTATTTATAATCTCACATTTATTAATTAATATCCGTGTTGCTGGTCTTCTTATTCACCCCCATTTCCCAACCCCAGATGATGGTTTAAGTCCAAAATACTCTGAAATCTTCTAAATGACTCCTGTACTTTTTTCTTTCTCTCAAGCATTTTCCTTTGGAACATTAGGAAAGATTTCACTAGCAAAGTCTCTCTATGAGCTTTATCATCAGAAAAATAAGTGTAGTCTCATTCTGATGATGGCTCACTATGTTAGACAAACTTTTGTATTTTTTTCCTTAGCCTGTTCTGAATCAAAAAAATACTGTGATCTTCCAATAAGAAAAACAATTCTGAATATACCTGGATACAGTAGCTTGAATCTTACACTTGCCTGTCAACATTCCTGATTGTTGGGATAAATATGCTTCACTTCTGCCAGGTGTACATCGAACAATCATTTCCACAAATACTCTACTTTCTCCAAATTTTAATATAGTGCCCTTTTGCCACAGTTTTACCAGGATCAACTCTTTACGTTTCTGTTGTTATGATAGCATGTTTACTAATATAGGTCTTGGCCACTTTCTCATGGCCAGGTTTGGAGCATACACACAATGTGCCCTTTCAATTAAAAAAAATTGCTGTGGAATATCAGACCAGTTGCTTATTTGTGCTTTCATAAAATTAATACAGTCTGTTCATTCCAGTTTCTCTCATACAGCAGAAAATCTCAGATTTTCCCCTGCATGCTCTGTTCTCTAACGCTATTTCTTTGAAACAGCTCTTCTTGAGCATTTATACTCAGCCAACCTTTTCTTCAGTTTGACATATGATTTTTGCTGTTTTATCACTTCATTTGAATAGCTGTTTAAAGTTTCTTCCATTTTTTCCAGCCATTTTTTATTTGAATTGATATACTCCTTCAATGTTACATTTATTTTAATAAACTCTGAGGACATTTGATTTATTTTTTCCTCTATATTACTGGAGACCATGTCTTTTAACAAACTTGGAGCTTGAACTGCTTTTTGCCGAACTACTACAGGATTTTTCCCTGTTAGTGTTTTCTCTTCACATTTTTTTAATGGATTTTCTTTTAGGCTCTTTTTCTTTTTTGCTGGCATCCAGGTAATATATTTTTACTAGCCATTAACTGAAGTTATAAAAACTGGCAGAGTTACTGGACTTTAACTCTTAGTTTCTTTTCTCACACTGGGAGAGCTGAAATTACACTGCTGATCAGCATGCGCAGATCCTGAAGTTCTACTCATTACCACCACCTGACCACTAAACTCCCAAACGCTTACCTCTACAGTGATGGATAAACACAGCTTTTGGCCATGTTCACTGCCATGAACAACTAGAAGTAGATGTGCTGCTTTATGCAGCTGCAGAAATGACTTTCCAGAGGCAGTTCTAGGGAAGACCACATGGCTAATTAGCATATGCATCTCCTCTGGAATGCCTCATTAACATCTCACATGGCCATGGAAACAACCCACTGCAGAGTTGCATGTCTTCATATTATAATACTGTGGTAGGTATGTCTCTGAATACAAAGAATTTAACATGAGGTGTTTACCTCATGGTAACATTTCTGAATTTGGGTCACAGTCTTATTGAATTTCAAGCTGTTACTTTAAACAATCTTTACACAGTAATAATGCAGCTTTCAGACTATTCTAATTTGTTCAATAAAAAAAAAGATTTTTTTTCATAACATACCTTAGCTAATTCAAACAAGTTATTTATTTCTTTCATGGTCTTTTCAAATCTAACCTATTCAAACAAACTCACTGAAAAGTTAGTGGAACAATAGAGTACTTCTCATCAGATTGTCCCATCTGCAAAAACTTAAGGCTTCATGCCCTTTATGACATAAGAAAAAGATTTATAATTAAAGGGCAAAGATATGGGCACTGCTAATGACTCAGAGATGAGGGTTCTTTCATCCCCTTGAGTCTCAATGGTGGATAGGGCTGGCCCTTGCATCTCCCATCTTAGCTCCTTCCCTGCTACATGTCTTGACGCTGGTGATTTTGGAGCTTATTCTAGACCTGAAGCCTGTTCCCTTGGTATCAACTGGGGTTCTTGACTTGGTACCTGAAGGATTTGATCTGATACTCTTAACCCCTCTGACTCTTGGAACCAAGTTTCTCTCAGGGACATCATCTCAAAACTTTGTCTTCAATGACATCTTCGGAGGTGTCTCACATTGTTTCCTTGTCATTGTTGGAGGCTTTTGACTTTGAATCATTTGCACCAATGCCCTCTGCAAAGCCTTCAACATTTTCAGTTTCAAGGAAAACCTCCGTGGTACTGTCCACTTATCCTTTGGGAAGTGAGCTTCTCAGATCTGGCTGAGGTCAGTACAGCTTTCCAGGTGATAGAGAGGATAATTTATTTTCCACCTAGAACAGGCACACAGAGACTACTTCAAGATTGGCTCCTACCTGTGACTTCCTCTTTTCTCTGTCTCAACCACATTATGTATCCATGGGTCAGAGCCAAGGGACAGGCCTCAAAAATATTGCTGAATTGCAGAACGTGTTCTCTGAAGAGTTGGATTACACATGCCTGGCATTCCAAGAAAGAGGGCATGTAAAAGGAGAAGCATTACTTCCCACTGGAGTGGGTCACTTTGTACACAGACTTGGAAGATCAAAAGGGTTTTTCCTGGTCTCCTCTGGAAGAATCCACTTTCTGTAGGATCCTTGAATTACCATGGCAAAGGGGTTTTAGCCCACCAAACCACCCTCTCAGGATAAGGATTTTGGAGGTCTATGCCTCAGCTCCCTGTACATCTATGGTGGTCCCTCCTGTGGACTTAATTGACTTGGCTGTCAGCAGGTCATGGCAACAGCCTGACATATGTGAATAGGTACCACACAAACCAGGCAAAATTATTATGTCCCCCAAGAACAGGCAGCACTGGGATAAAGGTCTTATGGTCAATTTCATTATTGTGGTAAATACTAAGAAAGAACTGATGGAAGAAATAGCTATTGTTTATACATCCAATAAGAAATCCAAGGTCATGGACAGATTAGGGAGGCAGTCTTATGATTCAGGGACATTCATGCTTACTTACTTGAACTATGTCACTCTTATGAATTGCTTCCAGAGGAATTTAGTGAAGCAAGCACTTACAACTCTGATAAGACTGGAAAATCTCACCCAGACTCTGCCAAAACTTAATGTGAAAGAAAGGTTAGTTTGTTTTTGCTTTCTTGTATTTTGTATTGCTGTACTGCCTTCTTCTATTTCTATATACTGTGATTTATTTTCTTTACACTGCGTGTCTGCTTTTAACTGCATATTTAAACTAGGAAAGAGACCACAGCTGTGTCCTGTGAGTAACAAAAATTAAATTGCTTCATGTTTACTGACAACCAGTTAATTCTCAAATAAACTCATATGGTATGTGAGAGATGTACTTACACAATGTCACTAGAGGCAAAGCTCTGACATAGAAGCACTGCTACAATCATTAAGGATGTCAGGAATACACACATTGCACCCATCATACACAATTCAAAGCAGACACATAGTCACACATATGCGGAGGCACTTAAATGTAAACTTCCTAAACCCCAAAGACCTCCTAGATGAAGTACACATAACAAACACCATCAGTAGTGCCAAATGCACTCTTTCAAAACAACGTCCACATCAACACATACAGACACATCTCATGGAGCCTGTACTTCTAAGACCATATGGCAAGCCATCACACAATCCAATATTCTGGTCATTGGAGACTCCATTGTGAGTCACACTGATGTCCTTCTCACCAGGTTGAGTAGGGAGAAAGTTACGTTCAGTTGCTTATCAGGGGCCAGTATCCATCACATTACTCATGTGTTCATGTCATTGGACCACAAGTACCAATATGACTCAGCCTTAGTCCATGATGCAGGGCTAAGTGACCTGAGATATACCTTCCTAGACTGTATGAAGAGGGACATCATGAAGCTCTTGGAATATGTGTCCCAGGCTGGTATGAGCCTAGCACTGAAAGTAAAGTTGTGTACACTTACCATAAATGTAGATGATCGAATGTATTCACTGTTTCAGTCATCATATTTGGGTTATCCCTGCCAGGGTAGCCCTCGGCCGGCCCGGATACCAGAGACTTAGTATTTTTGCATCGGTTGCTGTCGCTTGAGGACTGACATCAGGTCGTCAGTAGTATAAAGTAAGGCAGCCAACACCATTACATCAGTTTTTCTTGCCCTAACCTATCAGGACCCCCAAGTAGGAGGCCAGGGTCTGGTGGAAGAAACCCCACCAGTGGAAAATAAATACCAATATGTCTCTTGAAAGCAAAGGAGAAAGAGAAGAAAAGGGGGCTGGAGGGGGGGAAACCAGGAATGCAACAGTGAATACACTTGAACATCTACATTTATGGTAAGTGTACACAAAGTACAGTTTTGTACCTACCATAAATGTAGATGTTCGAGTGTATACACTGCTGCAGTCATTACACTTGGGTTATCCTGCCGTCAGGTGGTTCCCCAGTCGGCCTGAGTTCCAAAGTCTTTGTCCGGCGTCAGTTGCTGTCACCTCCTCCCTGACGTCAGTGCGACAGGGGTATATAAGATGCAGCCGACGCCATTTTCTTCAGTTTTTCTTGCCCCAGATGTCAGGTGTCTCTAAATAGGTAGGCAATTCCAATTGCTAATAAAACATACATAAGAAAAGCAAAAAAACAAGTTACAGCTACCAGCAAATACTCCCCATAGGTAGTAAGGGTAGAAGACATAGGTATGTACCAGCCAGTAAGAGGGGAAGGAGGGAGGGTAACCTGGACTGCAGCAGTGTATACACTTGAACATCTACATTTATGGTAGGTACAAAACTGTACTAAGTTCATCGTGTTACACTGCTGCAGTCATTACACTTGGGTAGAATCCCAAAGCTGAGGTAGGGTGGCTGGTTCTATAAGGCATTAGGGGTGGCTATAAGGCCCTGCACCACTGCAGTGGCGAAGCCAGCTCTGGATTTAGAGTACAGATGTAGATGGTAATGCTTGGTGAAGGTATGTACAGAACTCCAAGTTGCTGCTTCCAAGATATCCTTGGTAGGTACTCCCCTGAGGTAGGCAGTTGAAGTGGCTGTTGCCCTGGTGGAGTGAGATCTAATGCTGCTAGGTACAGGTTTTCCATGGTATGTGTAGCAGAAACGTATACAATGTCCTATACATTTTGAAATAGTCTATTTTGAAATGGCTTTTCCCTGTGCTCCTGCAGCATATGCTACCAATAATTGCTCAGATTTTCTGAAAGCTTTGGTTTTGTCCAAGTAGAAGCGTAACTGCCTGTGAATGTCCAAAGAGTGCAGTAGTCTCTCCCCTTTATTCTGTGGTTGAGGATAAAAAGTTGGCAGGTGAATAGTTTGGTTTAGAGCCACACTGGATACCACCTTTGGCATAAACATAGGGTTAGTTTTAAAGACACCCTGTCCTGGTGGAAAATGAGGAAAGGCTCCACTGCCATTAGTGCCTGTAGTTCTGAAACTCTTCGTACTGATGTTATTGCCAGGAGCAGAGCAGTTTTCCAAGAGATATATTTTAATTCTGCTGTGTTAGCTGGCTCAAAAGGGGGTAAAGTTAGTTTTTCCAAAACAAAGTTGAGGTCCTAAGTTGGAGTAGGCGCTCTATGGGGCGGTCTTATGTTTTTAGCCCCTCTGAGGTACTGTTTTAACAGAGGATTAGAGAAAATTGGTGGATCCATGTTGTAATGAGAAGAGATGGCAAAGGCGTGGATCTTGATGGATGAGAAGGAGAGACCTTTGTCCAGCATCTCAGTTAAGTATTGTAGTATCTGAGGAATGTTTGGGACAAGAGGGTCAAGGCTGTGAGCTTGGTTCCAGGCACAGAATCTCTTCCATTTATCTGAATAGGCTTTCCTGGTACTAGGCCTTCTGGCCTCCAGAATGACATCCATAACAGCTTTGGAGAGAGGCATTGCTTGCTTGACTAAGGAATCTTCCATGCAGCTAGGTTTAAGGTCTTTAGCTGGCTGTGTAGTATTTGATTGTTGTGCTGAGTCAGCAGATGTAGGATCTGAGGTAAAATCCAGGGTGGTTCTTGTGCTAAGCTCCTTAAGATTGGGTACCAGTGCTGCCGTGGCCAGCCTGGTGCAATCAGGATCATCTTTGGCTCTTCTTGCCTGGCTTTTATGAGTACCTTTGGCAGGAGAGGTAGTGGTGGCAAAGCGTATACTTGTAGGATGTTATGTGATCCTATCTCGCCTACATTCTGTACTGATGGGCTCGGAGCCGATCCCTCGGCTCCGACTTGGCACGCTTATGTATAGAGCAAGGCCTCTTATTGGCTGAGCTATCTTTATCCCAGGATGCACCACCATTAATCCCCCAGATCTCGTTTGCTGCTTACAAAGCTTAGACGTGGTCTCAACTTGGCTGGGCTAAGTACTATTTATTTAGGCTTTTTCCTGTCAGAAATTTGCTTGCTTTAAATCCAAAAGCTGTTTTAACAGCTATTGTTGTCATACGAGTGTGTATTGATTAGTTTTGTTGAGAAATTCGTGTTTTTTCCTGTCAGAGAAGGTTTCCCGTTTTAGTTAGAGGGGCCTTCCCCTGTTGCTTTACTTTTACTGTTTCTTCGTGGGTCAAGTGCCCGTTTAAGTTAGAGGGTCTTGACTCTCTCTGTCTTGCTGTGTGTTTTCGTCACTGTACTGTGTAAAAACCTTTTATGTTATTGTTATTGAACGATTTAGTTCTTGTATTCTCTTTATACAGGTATGTCCAAAGAGCATAGACCCTCCGGGTTTAAAAAGTGCACGAGGTGTGGTTATAAAATGTCCATAACGGACGACCACTCCTCGTGCGTCTATTGCTTAGGTGCCAAGCACCTACAAGAATCTTGTAGCGTGTGTCACGCCTTTTCATCAAGAGTCCTCCAGGAGAGGAAAAACAAATTAATCCTGAAGGGATTAATTAAGCCATCCTTCGAGGAGGCTTTATCTTCCTCTCCTTCTCCTTCAAAAAAGAAGAAAGCGTCGGCTCCGACCAGTCAGTCGGAACCGACTGCTAAAAAATCTAAGCAGACTTCTCCATCGGCTCCACGGACTTCGGAGCCGAGGGCGGAACGGTCTGCCTCGATGCCTCCAGCCTCGATCCCTCTGGTTTCGGAGCCGAGGACTGGGGCATCGAGAGGTGGGTCACCTTCATCGGCTCCACTGATATTGGAGCCGATAAGGGTTACCGGCTCAGACTCTTCCCCCTCGGAGCCGAAGTCCTTATCGGCACCGAAGGAAATTGCCTTGAGATCTCCCTCGGAGCCGATAGTGGTAGAGTCCATTCGGAGCCGGTCCCCGAGTCCTTCGGAGCCAATGGAGAAATCGGTTCAGGCCCGATCGGTATCCTCTAGATCATCCAAGATGTCTGATTCGGACATCGACAGGGTGCTCCTAAGACTCTTCCAGTCTCCGGTGTTCCAAAAGCTGCTCCAGCCCATTCGCTTGGAGCCGATGGTCCACTCTACTATGGTTCCTCCTCCAACAGCTTGCACCGTTGGAGCGGTGCTGGTGGAACCGTGGAGGTTTAGGGTTGGGCCCGACCCTTGCTCCAACTCCGGCTCTTGGGTCGGAGTTCAGTACGGACTTCTTCCGGGCCCTGGGGAGGCTTGATTAATGTTTTGTCCCAAGTCTCCCTCTTGGTGCGCGGCCGGGCGGGAGTGACGCCCACTGTCGTGGCCACGGAGGTGGGACCCTCCCAGGATTTTGGTGGTCCCGCCTTCAGGGCTATGAGGAGTGCGTTAGCCAAATCTTCCTTGGCTACCTCCACGGTTTCCCCAGCTCCTTCCCTGCATACCGAGACTGGGTCTTTGGCAGTCCCCCTGTCCTTGACAGCGGAGCCCGGGCCTGAGGTTACCCCACTGGGGTTTCTCCTCCTGTAGGTCCTTCTGAAGCCTCTTCGGAAGAACCCCCCAGGAAGAGATTGTGCAAGAGGAAGCACGTTGACTCCCCTGATGAGTCTCTTACATCAGACACTGATCTTGATGATGCAGAGGGGTCCCCTAAGTCGTCCTCGGATGATGTCTCCTTTGCAGACATCCTGGAAGCCCTAAAACGAGGCGGCTGGCAGTCCAAACCTCCCTCTGCTGATGAGTCGGTGTTCCTGAAGGCCTTTGGGGCATAGCCCTCTGCCTCCTGGGTGTCTCCGCCCTTCGATGAGCTCTTGGATTTGATCTGTCGAAGGGCGTGGGAACACCCAGACTCTGTGGAACCGGTGCCTGCTCGTCCGAATAAGTTCCTCTTGGCACCCCTGAAAAGAGTTTCTGACTAAAGGTGTGGCTGTAGATGCTTTGGTGGTGGCATCTGCTACCCAGCAAGATGTAGCAGAGGCTTGACGTCCATCCTCCTAATAAGGAGTCTAGGAGCATGGATCAGTGCAGCGCACCCTGAGTTCAGGCCTTTACATTGAGGTCCTTGAACTACCTTACGACTTTACCAGATTTCAGAGGGATCTGATTAAAGAACTATCCGATACCCTCTTGGGTAACCTGCCTGAGGAGCTGGCCCAGACGGTTGGCTCTCAGCTGGCTACGATGTCGCCCATCTCAAACTCGTCCATGAGGCTCATTTCTTATGCGGCCGAAGGGAGAGAGCAGCGGAACAGGCATTGCTCTACGGAGACAAGCCTGGCTCCGCCTGTCTCATTTCGCGGAGGCCTTTAAGTCTTCCTTTGCCGACGCCCCCTTTGATGGGTCCTCCCTGTTTGGACCCAAGGTAAAGGACACACTGACCCACTGTGAACAGGAGGGTAAGACTCTGACTGCCGTAGGGGCACGATTTTCCTCTCCCTTTCGGCCTTATCCCAAGGCTAAAAGAGGAGGGAAAATGTGGTTCCGTAGATCTCAGAAGCCTTACCCCTCTCAGCAGGAGGATCCCCCTCCAGAGGCAGGGGAGGGGGAAATTCTTCCGGAAGGCACCGTCCCAGAGGTGGCAGAGGCCCTCGCAACACTGGAGACCGCGTGTCCTTTCGTGGCTCTTCAACCTTTCACAGTCCCTGAGGGATTGCCCGGCTGTGCAGCTCCGAGCCAGTCGGGTCGTCTCGAAGCACCTAAAAGCCTGGGAAGGTATCACTGAGGACCGATGGGTGCTTCGAATTATCGCCGGAGGTTACTCCATCCCATTCGCTCATCCCCCCCCTCAGTCCAAAATCCCGGACCCGCCACCCAGTCAGCGGGATACTGCAGCCTCAGAAGTTTCAAAGCTGCTGCAAAAAGGAGTCATCCAACCGGTCCCCGCAGACCAGATCGGATTAAGGACTTACTCAAGATTCTTTTTGGTGCCAAAAAAGACCGGGGACTTGAGGCCCATTTTGGACCTCAGCATCCTAAACCGTTCAGTCAGAAAGTCCAAGTTCCGTATGGTCACCCTACAAACCATTCTCCCATTGCTGGAGAAGAGTGTTTGGATGTGCTCCATAGATCTCAAGGACGCTTATTACCATATCATGGTACATCAAGTGTCCAGGAGACATCTGCGCTTCAGCCTAGGGGGCAGTCGTTTTCAGTTCCGTGCGCTGCCCTTTGGTCTCACCACAGCCCCCAGGGTGTTCACCAAGTGTTTGGCAGTCGTGACTGCTCACCTGAGAAGTCTACGATTCCAGGTGTTTCCGTATCTAGACGACTGGCTCCTAACTGCCACCTCCAGGCATCTACTACTGCAGAGCCTTCAAGCCACTATATCACTGGGCAGTTCCCTTGGAATCACCTTCAATTGGCCAAAGTCTGTGTTGCTGCCATCTCAACGAATAAGATTCATAGGGGTAGAGATAGACTCAAACCGAATGCGGGTCTATCTACGTACAGACAGAATACAAACCATACAGACTCAAGTTTGAGCCTTACTTCCCAGGTCCAAAGCTCCAGCCAGGATGGTCCTGCAGCTATTGGGATCCATGTCCGCCACGGTTCTTCTAGTCCGCTTGGCAAGGTTGCACATGAGAATTCTCCAGTGGCTTCTTTCAGCTCAGTGGTCCTTTCAGGAACTCCCTCTGTCACCTCATATGGATCATGGAATCTTGCAAACGGGACCTTCGCTGGTGGCTAGTGCCCTCCAATTTGGATCAGGGACGACCCTTTGTTCTACCTCCTCCGGCGGCCACTTTGACCACGGACGCCTCCCAGATGGGGTGGGGGGGCATTCCCTGGGCAGGTCAGTCCAAGGCAAATGGCACCCGGAAGAGACTCTACTTCATATCAACATCTTAGAAATGAGGGCAGTACTTCTGTCCCTTCAAGCCCTTCACAATTATCTCCCTCAGGGCATAATTGCTGTTCACTCAGACAACATGTCAGGTGTCTGGTACCTGAACAAACAGGGAGGGACCAGACCCTATCCTCTTTGCAGAGAAGCCATGAGAGTTTGGGAATGGGCAGTCTCGACCAAACGCTTCCTAGTGGCTACTCACATACCGGGCAAGTCCAATGTGATAGCCAACAGATTGAGCAGAACCAACCTCTCTCCTCACAAATGGTCTCTGAATATGACAGTTGCAAGTCAGATTTTCAGCAAATGGGGAGTTCCGTGTTGCGACCTCTTCGCGACTCCTCTGAATGCGAAGTGCAAAGAATTCTTCTCCCTAACCCCGGCTCTGGGGAAGAGCCCCATGGATGCACTAGTCCGTCCTTGGCCCACCGGCTTGCTTTATGCCTTCCCTCCAGTTCCTCTCCTTCCCAGGGTGATTCAAAAGGCATCTCTCTTGGGGAGCAAAATGATCTTAATTGCTCCTTACTGGCCTCATCAAGTTTGGCTTCCCTATCTTCGGAAATATGCTCTGGAAGGTCCATGGTTCCTGGATCAGATCCCAGACCTTTTGGTTCATCAGTCGGGACTATTCCACCAGTCCCTGCACACCTTAAAATTGACTGCTTGGCTCCTCCTCTTCCGACTATAGTCAGGAGTCATACATTGGATCCAGACGTTGTACACATATTATCTTCGGCCCATAAGTCTGCTACAAAGAAACTGTATTCTAGCAAATGGAAAAGATTTGCTATTTGGGCTCAACTCCGGGGCCTGGACCCCATTTCTATTCCTGTGGCAGAAGTATTAAAATTTTTAACTTCTCTTTTCAATCAAGGCTCTTCAGTTTCTACCATCAAGGTGCAATTGGCAGCGATTTCCAATTTTCACGAATCCATAGACCCACCTTTAATGAGCAACAGATTGTGTAAGACCTTCTTGAAAGGTGCTGCTCTATTAAGACCTCCGATTTCTCATCCTGCACCTCCATGGGATCTCGATATAGTGTTACGCCTTGACTTCCTTCCCCTTTGAACCGTGGCTAGTGATCTAAAGTTTCTATCATGGAAGACAGCTTTTCTGGTGGCAATTACTTCTGCCAGAAGAGTTTCAGAGCTTCAAGCTTTGTCAGTAAAACCCCTGCTTGGTTTTTCACAAAGACAGAGTATCCTCAGGCCAAATCCTTCCTTTGTCCCTAAAGTTTGTTCTAGTTTCTGCTTACAACAATCGTTAGAACTTCCAGTCTTTTCCAAAATACTCTAACAAAGCGGAATTCATATTCCACACACTAGATGTCCACAGGCAGTTACGCTTTTATTTAGACAGGACCAAACAAACAAGGAAAACAGATCAGTTGTTTGTATCCTTTGCAGACAATAAATTGGGCAAAGCTGTCACAAAGGTCACTATTGCCAAATGGATCAGGGACTGTATTACTCAAGCTTATTCCTATTCTAACAAAGAGCATACCACCTCTGTCAAAGCTCATTCTACAAGGGCTATGGCTACTTGATAGCATTCCATTCTAAGCTTGCCATTAGTGACATTTGTGCTGCAGCTACATGGTCTTACACTTTTATTTCCCACTACAAATTGGATGTGGCATCTAGAGGACGAGCTTCATTTGGTTCCACAGTGCTCAGGAGTGTTTTCCAATGAGCCACCCAGGATTTAGGTGCTAGGACGCTGTCCCATCAGTACAGAATGTAGGAGATAGGATCACATAACATCTTTTAGTTATGTACTTACCATAACTTTAGAGGTTTGGGATCCATCTACATTCTAATAACCCACCCTCCTTCCCCTTTCCTTGGAGATCAGAGGATATCAGAAGGTCCGAATCCTGTTGTTTCATCTTGAAACATCTAACAATGTTATATAAACACGTTGTGCGTGTGTGCATGAATGCGGACAAACAAGATCTGGGGGATTAGTGGTGGTGCATCCTGGGATAAAGATAGCTCAGCCAATAAGAGGCCTCGCTCTATAGCATAAGCGTGCCGAGTCGGAGCCGAGGGATCGGCTCCGAGCCCATCAGTACAGAATGTAGGCGAGATGGATCCCAAACATCTAAAGTTATGGTAAGTACATAACTAAAAGTTCTTCCAGCTGAATGAGAGGGCATCCACTTTCCATGCTTGTGGATGGTAACTCCTTGTGCAGAATTTTTGTAGCTGGCAGTCTATTGGGGATGCAAACAGATCTATGTCCGGGTTCCACCATTTCTGTGTTATCATTCTGAATATTTATGGATTCAATTCCCATTCGTGGGGATCCATGATGTTTCTGCTTAAGTCGTCTGCCAGTGTGTTTTTCTCTCCTGGCAGGAATTGTACTTGCAGATGAACTTGAAGGTTAATAGCTGTGTTCCACAAGGTCATGGTTTGTCTGCATAGGGGGTAGGAGTGAGTGCCCCCTTGCTTGTTTATGTACCACATAACTGTGGTGTTGTCTGTCTTTAGCAGTAGTTGTCCTGGATGCAGCAGGTCCTTGAAAGCTATAAGGGCATTTTGTACAGCTAGCATCTCTTTTTGACTGATGTGAAGATGCCTTTGTTCTGCGGGCCACATGCCCTGAATACATTTGCCTGCCATGTGTGCTCCCCAGGTGTAATCCGATGCATCTGTTGTCAGTGTTTGCCTGACTGTGGGTTGTGTAAAAGGCTGTCCCTTGTTGAGGTGACAAGCTTGAGCCCACCATTGAAACTCCTGTTGAAGGCAAGGGATTAGTGGTATAACTGTTTCCAAACTTTGACAGTGTTGAGACCATACATTCTTTAGGTACCATTTTAGTTTCCTCATATGCAGTCTGGCATATGGAATTAGTAGTATGCAAGATGCCATGAAGCCCAAGGCCTGCAGAATTTTTCTTGCAGGGAGTTGGGTCTTTGTTGCCATCAATTGAAAGTATTGTGTCAGTTGTCCTTGCTTGTCTGGCATGAGATAAGCCATCTGGGCCGTTGTGTTCAAGCTGGCACCCAGGAATATAACCTCTTGTGAGGGCACTAGTTTTGATTTCTTTTCGTTTACTGTGTACCCCAGGCAACTTAATAACTTTTTTACAAACGCCAGATGCTTTAGAGGTATGTCCTTGCTCTCTGCTTGAATCAGGCAGTCGTCCAGGTACGGATAAATTTGAATTCCTTTCTGTCTGTGAAATGCAATTATTGGTGCCAGGCACTTTGTGAAGACCCTGGGTGCAGTAGATAAGCCAAAGGGCAGTGCAGAGAATTGGTAGTGCATTGAACCAACTATGAATCTAAGATATCTTCTGCAGTTTTGTCTGATAGGGACATGCTGGTATGCCTCCTTGAGGTCCAAAGTCACGAGCCAAGCTTTCTTGCCCAGCATGGGAAGAAGCTGCTGTAGTGTCAACATTTTGAATTTTGGAACATCCAGTAAGTGTTTAGAGATGAAAGATCCAGAATGGGCCTATAGGCTTTGTCCTTTCTGGGTACCAGAAAGTGTTTTGAGTAAAATCCTTGTCCTTGCTCCTGTGATGGTACCTTTTGAATAGCTCTCATATCCATGAGTACTGTAATTTGTTTTTGAGCCTCTGCCCATTGATTTGGTGGCAGATTTGACATTCCTTTTAACCTTGGCAGAGTGTGAAAGTGGAACCTGTAACCTTGAAGTACAATATTGAGGACCCATTTGTCTTTGGTGATCATTTGCCAATTGTGGTAGAAGAGTGCCAGTTTTCCTCCCAAGGGGGCTGCCAAGAAGAATTTGTTTGGCAGCGGTAGTGGGAAATCATTGGAGCTGCTTTTTATATGGTTGGGGCCTGTCTTCCCCTTCTTTCTGGCCTGATGCAACCCATTGTCGAGGCCTGTAAGGACCTTGTGTTTGACCTCTACCTCTTGGACGTCTGTATCTTCCCCTTTGAGGTCTGCCTTTAATTGGAAAGGACCAATTCTTAGTTGACCAGTTTCTGCTAAATCTAGGAGGCTGAACCTGTAAGAAATCCTTCACCGTTTGCATAGATTTTGCCTTATCCTCCATTTTCTTTAATACCTCCTCTGCCTTAACTCCAAATAACACATCCTGCTGCAAAGATGCATCCAATAATTTTGCTTTAACATGATCTGGAAAATGTATGTTCTTTTAACCAAGCATGTCTTCTAATGACAGAGCCTGTAACTGCTGCTCTGCAGGAGGCCTCTAGAGAATCAAAACCACATTGCAAAGTATGCTTTCCCACTTGTTCAGCTGCATGCAATAAATCCTGCATTTCTTTAAAATTAGGAGGATCTGATTCTGGAAGCATTTTTTGTTTTAACTGAGACAGTAAAAATTGCTGATGTTTTAGCATGTGAAACTGGCAATTTAAGGCTCTCATTGCTAAAGTTGCAGACATATATACTTTCTTTCCCCATCTGTCTAATGCTCTGGAATCTCTGTCAGAGGGAACTGGATTATTGGCTGAAGAGGCCTTAACTCCTTTGGGTCCCTGAGAAATAGTCTCAGGGTCAGCTACAGGGCTTTTATACAGAAATTTATGCGAGTCAGGGACTCTGTAGTATCTGTCAGGTTTAACAGGGGCTGGAGGTAAGGAATCAGGATTTAAGCTAGATTCAGTATACACATCATCCACAATATCTAACACAGGCGGAATAGCAAGGGGTCTGTGTTGAAGTAATAAAAGGAAGTCTCTGAGCCTTTTATTGGATTCTGAGTAATCCTGGCCTTCCAAGTGGAAATGCTCCCTCATGGTATGTAGGATTTCCCCAAAGGAGTAGTCCTCAGGCGGTGAGGCTGATGGAACTGATTCCTCAGCATCAGAATCCTCATAAGGGGGTAAAGAGTATCCTAGGTCTGAGGATGAATCAGAAGAGATGGACACCTGGTTGGATGAGTCATAGTCTGCATCCTGTCTAGGCCTTTTATCAGGAGGGGGTTGGGACCCCCTGATCAGAGTGATTAGGTCTTCGGCCATTTTGAGCATTTGTTTCTTAGGCATGGAGGCCTGTCCTGGAGAATGCTGTATTTGTTTCTTTGATTTTAAAGGAGGCTTAGACTTAGCCAAGGGTTTAATGCTTAACTGAGTAGGTCTGAAGACACCCTCTGAAGCTGTGGGTTGCTCAGCTACTCCGGATCCCTCTGAAAGGTTAGTAGGCTGAATAACTTATGCGTCCGAAGGCCCAGCCATCTCCACGTGGGAGTCAGAGGCGGCCTGTGGTTCTACAGAAGCGGTCGTCAGGGGCTGCGAAGGCGCCTCGCTGAAAACCGGAGAACTGGCGACTGGCCTAGAAGAGGCTTCGTTGTCAGTTTTGGGCCTCAGATGCCTATCCTTGTCTTTGCGCTTTTTGTGTATTCCGGTTGTCGGAAGTTCCGACGGCATGTTAGAATTGAATTTTCTACCAAAATAATGTCGGGCAAAATTAAACTGACGTTTAATAGTGCGCTTGTTAAACCTAGCACAAAACCGACAACCAGTGACGTCGTGGTCTGGGCCTAGGCATGGGTACAATAGGAATGGAAATCCTTATGAGGTATTTGCTTCCCACAAGAAATACAGTTATTAACTTTTACTGACATCAGTCTGAGGCAAGAAAAACTTTCCCCAACGGGGTACTTAGCTTTGTAGAAGACTTCGGTTCTGGATTCGGAATGAAAATCTCAGGAGACGGCCAACTGGCACTTGCGAACTGCTTTTGCTTCGGGCACCGCGCGGCAAGAAAGACTGGGGAAAATGGCGTCGGCTGCATCTTATATACCAATGTCGCACTGACGTTAGGGAGGAGTCGACAGCAACTGACGCCGGACCAAGACTTTGGAACTCAGGCCGACTGGGGAACCGCCTGATGGCAGGATAACCCAAGTGTAATGACTGCAGCAGTGTAACACGATGAACATCTGTACTATGTTCTTCATGTTTCACTGCTGCAGTCATCACGTTTGGGTTGATTCCCAAAGCTGAGGAAATGGGTGGAGGCAGTCAATGAAACTAGGGGCTGACTAGGATGCCCTGCAAGACTGCAGAGGCAAACCCTGCCCTGGATTTGGAGAAGAGAGGCAGTTGGTAATGCTTGGTAAAAGTGTGTCCAGGTGGCAGTCTTCAGGATGTCCCTGGTGGGGACTCCTCTACAGAAAGCCACAGAGGTGGAGGCTGCCCTGGTGGAGTGTGTCCTGACCCCCTTGGGGGGAGGCTTTCCATGCTATTTGTAGCAGAAATGGATGCAGTGTGCTATCCATTTGGAAGTGGTTTGTTTGGAGATGGCTTTGCCTTCTGCCGCTGTAGCAAAGTTAACCAACAATTGATCAGACTTTCTGAAAGATTTAGTCCTGTCTAGATAGAATCTGAGCTGTCTGTGCACATCTCTTTCCCCCTTGTTCTGGGGATTAGGAAAAAAGGTGGGCAAATGAATGGATTGGTTGAGAGCCACACTGGACACCACCTTGGGCATGAAGGATGGGTTAGTTCTGAGGGATACCCTGTCTGCATGAAAGATGATGAAGGGTTCCACAGCCATGAGTGCTTGCAGCTCAGAGACTCTTCTGGCTGAAGTGATGGCCAGAAGGAATGCTGTCTTCCAGGAGAGAAATTTTAGCTCTGCAGAAGAAGCTGGTTTGAAAGGGGCAGGGTGAGCTTTTCCAATACAAAGTTAAGGTCCCAAGCTGGTGTTGGTGCCCTTCTGGGTGGCCTCAAGTTGCTAGACCCTCTTAGGAACTGTTTGATCAAAAGGTGTGAGAAAAGGGGCTGCTCAGTGGGAAAATGAGCAAAAATAGCAGAGGTATGAATTTTTATAGAGGAGAAAGAGAGGCCACTGTGTAGTAGGTCAGCTAAGTAATCCAGGATGAGAGGGAGGGAGGGCTGTGCTGTATTGGCTCCCTTAGCCTGGATCCAGGTGCAGAAGCTTTTCCATTTATCAACATAAGACATTCTGATGCTAGGATGTCTGGCCTCACGGATAACATCCAGAAGCCAAGCTGCCAAACTGAGTGTCTGCAATCGGGGATGCAAGAACTCCCCTTCCCTCTGGGACAGGAGGTTTGGAATCTGAGGAAGATGCCATGGAGGTAACGAGGACAGGCTGTGCAGCAAGGGGTACCAGTGATGGTGGGGCCAGTCTGAAGCTATGAGAATGGTCCTTTGTTTTTCCTCCCTTATTTTGAGCAGTACTCTAGGGATGAGAGGTAGTGAAGGAAAGGCATAGACTGATAAGACTGACCCAGGGGAAGGACAGGGCATCCACTTTCCAAGCCATGCAGTGATGCTCCCTGGAGCAGAATTTGCTGAGCTGATGGTTGGTGTGGGAGGCAAAGAGGTCAATCTTCGGGGTCCCCCATTTCTGAGTTATTCGTTGCCACTCTTGTATGTCCAGAATATTTCTGCTTAATTGGTCTGCCAGAGAGTTGAGAGAGCCTGAGAGGAAGTGTGCTAACAGGTGTAGTTGCATAGCAGAGGCTGTGCACCAAAGGGTCATGGCCAGCCTGCATAGAGGGTAGGAGTGAGTCCCTCCCCTCCCTGCTTGTTGATGTACCACATCACAGTGGTGTTGTCTGTTTTGATCAGGAGAGCCCCTGGAGAGAGAAGGGGATTGAAAGCTATCAAGGTGTGCTGCACAGCCATCATCTCTTTTTGACTGATGTGCAGAGGGATTTGCTGTGGGCTCCATTGACCCTGTATGCACCTGCCGTCCAGGTGTGCATCCCAAGCATAGTCTGATGCATCTGTGGTGAGGGTCTGTGCAGTGGGGGTGGGGGAGTGGGAGAAAAGCATTCCTTTGTTGTGGGAGCATGCTGTTGCCCACCACAGAAAATATTTTTTCTGAGGCAAGGAATTATAGGTAGAAGTTTCCAGGTCTTGAGAGTGTTGGCACCAAAGGCTCTTTAGGTACCATTGAAGTTTCCTCATATGCAGTCTGGCATATGGAATGAGTAGTATGCAAGATGCCATGAACCCCAGAGCTTCCAGGATCTTCCTTGTAGTTAGCCGGGGCCTTGTGGCTAGTTGAGAGAAGTAGTCTGTCAGGAAAATTTGTTTCTCTGGAGTAAGGTATGCCATCTGGGAAGCTGTGTCCAGACTTGCTCCCAGGAAGATTATCCTTTCGGTGGGCACCTGTTTGGATTTCTTTTCATTGATTGTGTACCCTAGGGAGGTAAGCAGGGTCTTTACAAAGGCCAGGTACTTGAGCAGCTTCTCTTGGCTGTCTACCTGAATAAGACAGTCGTCTTATGGGTAAATCTGAATATTTCTTTGTCTGCAAAAGGCAATGGCCAGAGCCAGACATTTTGTGAAAACTCTGGGAGCACTAGATAAGCCAAAGGGAAACACAGAGAACTGAAAGTGTTGAGATCCTGCCTTGAAGCGGAGATATTTCCTGCATGATTCCCTGATAGAAATGTGGAGGTAGGCCTCTTTTAAAGCCAGGGTGGCTAGCCAATCATCCTTGGAGAGCATGGGTAGCAGCTGCTGGAGGGTGAGCATTTTGAATTTTGGGATCACCAAGAAGGTATATAGAATGGACAGATCAAGGACAGAGTGCCAGGTGCCCTCTTTTCTGGGCACCAGAAAAAGTCTGGAGTAGAAACCTTGGCCTATCTGTTCTGCAGGAATGTGCTCTACTGCCCTCATAGAGAGCAGGGAAAGGATTTGCTTTTGAGCCTCTGCCCACTGATTTGGTGGTAGATCTGGGAACCCTTTTGGGGTTGGAAGGGTGTGGAAGGAAAATTTGTATCCCTGAGACACAATGTTCAGAACCCAGTGGTCTTTGGTAATGGTGGCCTAGGTGCTTGATTGAAAGGAGAGTTTTCTGCCTAGGGGTAAGTGAAGGTGGGCAGAGTGAAGGGGTGGAGGAGATGAGTCATTGTGAGTTTTTACCATAAGGGGGTGGCTTAGACCACCCTGGCTTTAAGTGGAGGTATTCCACTGCTTAGATCTCTGCATTCCCTCGAGCTGCTGTTGGGGGGGGTCTGCTTCTATGGGGCCTAGGCTGGGCCAGTTTACTGGGAGCAGGAAAGGACCAGTGTTTGGAGGGATAATGCCTGCTGAACCTAGGGGGCTGGACCTGCAAGAAATCCTTAACTCTTTGCATAGATTTTGCTTTTTCTTCCATCTATTTTACGACCTCTTCTGCCTTAGTGCCAAATAAATTATCTTTGTGCAAATGGGCATCCAACAATTTAGATTTGACATGATCTGGCAGGGGCTGTTCCTTAAGCCATGCGTGCCTTCTAATGACAGATCCAGTGACTGCTGCCATGCAAGAAGCTTCTAGGGTGTCAAAACCACAGTGCAATGTGTGTTTAGTTACTTGACTTGCAGAATGCATTAACTCTTGTAAATCTTTAGATTCTGCCCAAACAGGAAAGGAAGACATTTTTTGTTTGAGTTCCAAGGTATGTTGCTGAAATTTCAGCATATAGTGCCCCGGTAGCAAGAGTAGCTGAGGCGTATACTTTCTTACCCCATCTGTCCAATGCTCGGGAGTCCCTGTCTGAGGGGGTGAGATTTGGCCCTTGAGAAATAACCTCAGGGCCAGCTGCAGGATTTTTAAAAAGATATTTGTGTGAGTCAGGTACTCTATAGTACCTGTCTGGTTTTCTGGGAGCAGGAGGAAGGGCGTCAGGAGTCATGGATTCGAAGAAAACATCCTCCGCAACATCCAGGACTGGGGGGATGGCCAAAATATCTGTGTTGTGGAAGATCTAGGAATTCTCTGAGTCTCTTTTTAAACTGAGGATAGTCCTGACTCTCCCATTGGAAATGCTCCCTTAAGGTATGGAAGGTTTCCCCAAAGGAAAAATCCTCTGGGGGAGAGGCTGAAGGAATGGAATCTTCTGCATCAGAATCCTCATAAGTGGAGAGGGGTTGCATGTCTTTATATTCAGATGCATCAGATTAATCTGACTCTTGTTCAGACAAAACTACAGGGAACAGATCTCTTTTCCTTTTGGAGGTGGTAGCTTGGCTTCCCCTGATCAGCATGATACGGTCTTCCACCATTTTAAGCATTTTAGACTGAGGCAATGTAGCAGGCACCTGAGAGTGGGTCGGTGTCTTGGGTGTGGTTCGTACCCATGATCTAAGAAACTCTGTAGTTTTAGAAAGAATGGTAGTCGCAAAAGAAGACGTCGGTTTGTGTCAAGATTCGGTAGTGCGAAGGACTTCCTCGGAAGCCGGTGCCTGCTCAGTGGCTCCAGACCCATCCAAGGTTTAGACGACCGCATGATCCTTAGTTGAAGAAGAGCTTTGCGGCATACCAGACTCTGAAAGGGTCTTGGTAGCGGCCAGCGAATCAACAGAAGCGGGGATCAGGGGCTGTGAAAGCGCCTCACTAAGGACCGGAGAACTGATGACTAGCTTAACAGAAGCGTCGTTGGTAGGTTTGGACCTCTGTGGTCTGTCTTTGTCTTTATCTTTACATTTTTTTCAGAAGATCTGCTGTCGGAATGCTTACCAAAGCCATATCGGAATTTGAGGACTGTAAGCAAAAATATCTGGCTACAATAAGGGCCCAATGATGGATAGTTCTGGCGTTGAAGCACAGAAGCGACAACGAGGGATGTCGTGGTCTGGGCCTAAACAAGTGACGCACTAAGAGTGGAAGTCTCGGTCTGGTATTTGTTTTCCACAGGCAAGACCATTATTAACTTTTTCTGACTTTGGTTAATGCAAGAAAAAGGGATCCTCAATGGGGTTCTTAGCTTTAGAAGACCTCACCTTCAGTTCAGTAGACGAAAACTCAGGTAGCGGCCGACCTGCACTCATGCAAACTGCTTCAGGCTCCATGGCAAGAAAGACTGATGTAATGGCGTCGGCTGCCTTACTTTATACTACTGACGACCTGACGTCAGTCCTCAAGCGACAGTAACCGATGCAGAAATACTAAGTCTCTGGTATTTGGGCTGGCCGAGGGCTACCCTGGCAGAGATAACCCAAATGTGATGACTGCAACAGTGAAACAAGAAGAAAGTACAGTTTTGTACCTACCATAAATGTAGATGTCCGATAGGTATGCATCTGCAGTCATAACATATGGGTTGTCCTGCCTCAGGCAGCCCTTCGGTCGGCCGGATTCCAAGGTCTGGGTCTGGCCTCGGCTGATGTCGCACTTTCCCCGACGTCAGAGCTTCTGGGGTATAAAGGCATCAGCCGACGCCATTTTCCTCAGTGTTTCTTGCCCCAGATGCCAGGTGCCCTCTAGGAAGGCAAAATTTGGATAAAAGCTGAAAAATTCCAAACAATAGCAAAATATATACATATATATATATATATATATATATATATATATATATATATATATATATACAAACAAATACACCATAATAGATTCCCCCAGCTAGCTGAAAGAGGGGTAAGCACCCTAGGAATACCACAGAGCGGAAGGAGGGTGGGTAATCCTGACTGCAGATGCATACCTATCGGACATCTACATTTATGGTAGGTACAAAACTGTACTATGTCCTTCAAGGATGCATCTGCAGTCATAACATATGGGTAGAATACCATAGCCAAACTGGGGGAGGGGGTACTAAGAGAAGGATGGTGTAGTTAAGATCCCCTGCAGAACTGCAGTTGCAAAACCTGCTCGGGATCTGGAGTATAAAGGTAGATTATAATGCTTGACAAATGTATTCATGGAGCTCCAAGTAGCAGCTTCTAAAATGTCCTTGGTAGCCACCCCTCGTAGGAAAGCTGTAGTGGTGGCTGTGGCCCTTGTGGAATGAGGCCTGATATTTTCAGGAGCTGTCTTTCCATGAAAAGAGTAGCAAAAGCGAATGCAATTTCCTATCCATTTTGAAATTGTCTGTTTGGAAATTGCTCTTCCTTGCACCCCAGTTGCATATGCTACAAAAAGTTGGTCAGTTTTTCTGTTGGTTTTAGTTCTGTCCAGATAGTAGCATAGTTGTCTGTGTATATCCAAGGTGTGCAAAAGTTTTTCTCCTTTGTTCTGTGGGTTAGGGAAGAACATAGGCAAATGAATAGCTTGGTTCAAGGATACCCTGGATACCACTTTTGGCATGAAAGTAGGATTGGTTTTCAGTGACACTCTATCCTGGTGGAAGATAAGAAAAGGCTGCACTGCCATTAATGCCTGTAACTCTGATACTCTTCTTGCTGAAGTGATTGCCAGAAGAAAAGCAGTTTTCCAAGATAAAAACTGTAGGTCTGCTGATGCTGCTGGTTCAAAAGGAGGAAGTGTCAATTTTTCCAGCACAAAATTGAGATCCCATGCAGGTAGAGGGGGTCTTCGTGGAGGTTTAACATTTTTGATCCCTCGCAAAAATTGTCTGAGAAGAGGGTGAGAGAAGATAGGAGGATCCATATTGTATTCTGTTGAAATTGCTGAAGCATGAATCTTAATGGAAGAATAAGACAGGCCATTGTGGAACAATTCTGCTAAGTATTCTAGGATGTGTGCTAGGTTTGCCACTGTGACATCTGTGCCCTTTGATGTGCTCCAAATGAGAAATCTCTTCCATTTAGCTGAGTATGTCTTCCTTGTGGAAGGTCTGCGAGCCTCCAGGATAATGTCCTTGACCCTCTGAGATAAAACAGTTTGGTTTGGTTTTACTGAATTTTCCAAGCAGTTAGTTGCAGTGTTTTCAGGTTTGGATGCAGGGTCTTGAAATTGTTCTGCGTTAGAAGAAGAGGCCATAGGGGTAGAGGCCATGAGTTTGCCTGAGACATGCTTCTCAGTAGTGGATACCAGTGTTGTCTTGGCCAGTCCGGAGCTATTAGTATCACCTTTGGTTGTTCCTCCCTGATCTTCAGTAGAACCTTGTACATCAATGGGAGAGGTGGAAAGGCATATACTGTTAGGGCATTCCAGCTGAAAGAGAGAGAGAGTCCACCCTCCAGGCTTGTGGGTGGTATGTCCTTGAGCAGAATTTCTTCAGTTGGTGGTTGAGTGGGGATGCGAACAGATCTATCTCTGGCATTCCCCATTTCCTTGTTATGAGTTTGAAGATGTCTGGATGCAGCATCCATTCGTGAGCATCCGTGGTAGTTCTGTTTAAGCTGTCTGCTAGTGAATTTTCTTTTCCTGGTACGAATTTGGCCTGTAGCTGGATATTGAGATTCAGGCATAGGTTCCACAGATTCATTGCCATCCGGCATAGAGGGTAGGAATGTGTGCCTCCCTGTTTGTTTATGTACCACATGACCATGGTGTTGTCTGTTCTTATTAACAGATGTCCTTGCTGGAGGAATGGTTTGAATGCCTTGATTGCATGCTTCACTGCCAGCATCTCCTTTTGGTTGATGTGCATGCTTAGATGCCCTTGAGACCATAGGCCTTGGATACATTTGTCCTCCATGTGTGCTCCCCATCCTAGGTCTGAGGTGTCCGTGGTGATGGTCTGCCTTGGTTTTGGTTTGTTGAAAGGCAACCCTCTGTTGTACTGGCATGCCTGAGCCCACCACAGGAATTCCTTTTGAAGGCATGGAATGATTGGTATCATGGTTTCTAGACTGTGACTGTGTTGAGAACATACATTCCTTAGGTACCATTGTAGTTTCCTCATATGCAGCCTGGCATGTGGAATCAAGATTAAGCAGGATGCCATGTAACCCAGAGCCTGCAGGACTTTCCTTGCAGTAAGCTGAGTTTGTCGTGTCAAAGTCATGAAATAATCTGGAAGTTGTTTTTGTTTTTCTTCTGTGAGAAAAGCCATCTGAGTGATTGTGTCCAGATCCGCACCCAAAAAGGTTATCCTTTGGGATGGCACTAGTCTTGACTTTTGGATGTTGATTGTGTATCCCAAGGCCTGTAGCAGGTGTATGACATAGGCCAAGTCCTTTAAAAATGTTGTCTTGTTGTCCGCTTGTATTAGGCAGTCGTCCAGGTATGGGTAAATTTGAATTCTCTGAAGTCTGCAATGTGCAATTACTGATGCCAGGCATTTCGTGAATACTCTGGGTGCAGTAGATAAGCCAAAGGGCAATGCTGAGAATTGATAATGCTCTGATCCTGCAAGAAATCTGAGGTGTCTTCTGCAATCTGGTCGAATAGGGACGTGCAGGTATGCCTCCTTGAGATCTAGAGTCACCAGCCAAGACTCCTTGCCCAACATGGGAAGAAGTTGCTGTAGGGTCAGCATTTTGAATTTTGGCACAATGAGATATGTGTTCAGTGCGGACAAGTCGAGAATAGGCCTCCATTGGTTTTCTTTTCTTGGTATCAGGAATAATCTGGAGTAAAATCCTTGGCCTTGTTCCATAGATGGTACCCTTTCTATTGCTTTCATCTGAAGTAAATTGCTGATTTGTCTTAAAGCCTCTGCCTTCTGGTTTGGTGGAAGGTTTGGCATTCCGCTTCTTTTTGGTAAAGTGTGGAAGTGAAACCTGTATCCTTTGTCTATTGTTTGCAATGTCCATGTATCTTTTGTAATGCAATGCCAGTTTTTCGAGAATAAAGCCAGCTTTCCGCCCAAGGGAGCTTCCAGTTGATCCCTGGTAGGCGGAATCAGAGTCAAGTCATTGGGTCTGTCCTGTGGTAGTGGTTGAAGGTGCAGCTGTGGCACCACTCCTCTGGTTGGCAGGCTGCCACTGACGGCCCCTGTAGGCACCCTTTGATTGACCTCTGCCTCTAGGGCGTCTGTTCCTGCCCCTCTGCGCTCTGGAGGTGTCTGGAAAGGACCAATTCTTTGTAGGCCAGTTTCTGCTGAACCTCGGTGGTTGGACTTGCAAAATTTCCTTTACTGTTTGCACAGATTTTGCTTTTTCTTCCACCTTCTTTAAAATCTCCTGTGCAGGGGAGCCAAATAAATTTTGTTTCTCCATTGGAGCATCGAGGAGTTTAGCCTTGACATGGTCTGGCAAGGATTGCTCTTTTAGCCAGGCATGCCTACGAATTACTGCCCCAGTCATAGCTGATCTAAATGAAGCCTCCAGTGCATCATAGCCACATTTTAAGAAATGATTACTGACCTGCTGAGAGTTGTGTACCAAATCCTGAAGGGATTTATGGTCTAAAGGTTCAGGAGAAGAAAGCTTCTTATTCAGCTGATCTAACAAAAATTCTTGGTACTGTATCATATGGAATTGACAGTTTAATGCCCTGGCAGAAAGAGTAGCAGATGTATAAACCTTTTTCCCCATCTCTCTAATGCTCTAGACTCTCTTTCAGAGGGGAGGGGATTTTTGGCCGTAGCAGCTGCAACCCCTTTAGGGCCCTGAGAAATAGTTTCTGGGTCTGCAGCATGGGCTTTATACAGGTGGAAGTGAGAATCCGGGACCCTGTAATATCTATCAGGTTTGGCAGGGGCCGGGGGAAGAGAATCAGGTGCAGTACTTACATCATTATACACATCATCAATTACATTTAGAACAGGTGGTATGGCTAAGGGCCTATGCTGGGGCAAATGCAAAAAGGTCCTTAATCTTTTTCTAGAATCAGAGAAATCCTGACCCTGCCATTGAAAGTGCTCCCTCATAGAGTGTAAAGTCTCCCCAAAGGAAAATTCTTCAGGTGGGGAGGCCGAAGGAATAGAATCTTCTGCATCTGAATCCTCATAAGGCGAGTAGGCCCCTTCCTGATGGGCTGACGAATCAGATCCATCCGAGGAGTAATCAGAGGAGAGAGGTTCAGAGGGGTCAGTCCTGGGCCTTTTGTCTGGTGGAGGTTGGGAGGCCCTGTCTGGGTGAGGTTGGGCACCCCTAATTAAGGATATAAGGTCCTCAGCAAGACTGAGGATCTGAGAACTTGAGGAAGGCCTCTGGGAAGTAGACTTGGCAGGCAAAGCTTTTGAAAGTTTTGCAGCTTTAGCCCTGGAGAAGGCCTTAATAGACATAGAAGCTGGGGGCCTAGCTGCCCCACGTGCAGGGGTAGAAATGTCCAAAGGAATGGTGTCAGACAATGCTTGAGCACTTGCTTCGATTGGGAGTTCTGAAGCCGACTCAGCCGGGGCCTCGCTGGCCTCGGTGGTTGGAGGGATGGTTTCGGTAGGAGAAAAAAACGTGGACTCGGTTTCAGCCGAAACCGAGACACTCGCGGTAGGCCTAGCCGTGGTTTCAGCCGAAACCGCGGACCGCGAGTGTCGGTCATTTTCCTTGCGGTTTTTGGTCATATGCAAAGTCGGAAGCTCCGACGGCATTTTGTAAGCAAAATCGGTACCAAAAAATTCTTCTGCAAACTCCGACCGACGTCTAAGAGTCCGTCGGTTGAAGGAGGCACAGGCTAAACAAGCTGATACGTCGTGGTCTGGGCCTAAGCAAGGAAGGCAGTAAGAATGGAAATCCTTATGTGGTATTTGTTTCCCACAAGTTAAACAGTTATTTACTTTGTCTGACATCGGCTGAGGCAAGAAAGAGTCCCCAACGGGGTACTTAGCTTTTTTCGAAGTCTTCGGTAGCTGAAATCTCTGGATCTGACCGACCGGCACTTGCGAACAGCTTCTGCTTCGGGCACCGCGCGGCAAGAAAGACTGAGGAAAATGGCGTCGGCTGATGTCTTTATACCCCAGAAGCTCTGACGTCGGGGAAAGTGCGACATCAGCCGAGGCCAGACCCAGACTTTGGAATCCAGCCGACCGAAGGGCTGCCTGAGGCAGGACAACCCATATGTTATGACTGCAGATGCATCCTTGAAGGACATCATCAGCATTTTACATTCTCCAAGGATGATGCCACAATACAAACAAAAGATGACTGACTTTAATAATTGGTTTAGTTTTTGGTGTCATTCTAATGGGGTGCAATATTTGTCAACATGGAAGATGGTCAACAGACAGTGCTGTTTCGCCAGGGATGGTCTGCAAATCTCCCCTCTAGGCTTTCGAAAATTAGCTAAAACATTGTCCTCCAAACTGAAAGTACTTCCAACATAGAAAATCAAACCAAGAAAATCTAAAGGTGTTACCGCTGAATGCTAGGAGTTTAAACAAAAACTCCACTCCCTAGAAGCTCTCTTCACCCCATAGAATGCTTATGACTGTGTGGTCACTGAGATATGGTTTAAAGCTATGGAAACACACAGACAGTGCAAGGTTATAATGCTATCCATGCATTAAGACCAGCTACTATACAGATGGGGGATTAAAGATGGTGTCTCAATTTGCCTCAGAAATAAATATACCTTAAGGCTGGTCAAACAGGACAATGCACTTGAGCTTCATCATAGGCAAAATCCAATGCCACTTCCTTGCAAGCTATAGGTCCTTTCTATGACCCAAGAAACCCATACCATGTATTTAAACTTATTGGAAACACTCGATGTCCAACCCAATACCATACTCATGAGTGACTTTAATTACTCTACAATTAACTGGGAATCATATATGACATCAGTCTTCAAACAGGCTTCATACCTTATGAATGGAGAACAGCAACAGTTATCTCTTTGCTCAAAGGTGGGCCATCTACAGACCCTGGAAACTACAGACCCACAAGTCTCACTAGTCTCAGATGTAAAGCCATGAAAAGAATTATCATGGAAATGATCAGTAATGACATAGGAAACCTCCAGACACTGAACCCGAGCCAGTTTGGTTACATCAAGGGCAGGTCTTGCCTACTCAACTTGGTGGACTTCTTTGAGAAAGTCACCAAAACAATGGATGAGGGCAAAATGGTTCGCACTGCCTACCTTGACCAGGGCAAGGCACTTGACACAATACCCCACTTCTGCATTGTTGACAAACTTAAGAGGTTAATACAAACCTTTTAAGTCACCTGGTGGACAGCCAGGACCCAGGAAGTTAGAACTGGGGAGCCCACTTCTACAAAGAGACTAGTAACAAGTGGAGTCCATCAGAGATTGGTCCTGGGACTGCTCCTTTTTGGCATTTATGTCTCTGAAGTCATGGCCAGTTTCAGTGGCCTCTGTCTGGCTAAATTTGCTGATGACTGTCATTGAATCACCCAACACAGATGTCCTCCAGGAAGGGCTGAGACAGACAAACAACTGGTGCCAGAGCCATGGAATGAAACTAAATACCAAGAAATGCATAACAGTGTCCTTTGGGAAGTTATCCACCCCTGGTAACTATCATATTGACAACATACCCCTAAGAGTTGACCCCGTAGTCAGGGATGTGGGGACACATAGACAGTAATCTAGCCTTTGACCATTACGTAACTACAGTAGTGAAGAAATCATTCCATGTTGTGCAAAAACAAAGGTATGGCATTTAGGTCAAGCAAGTCATTGCTTCACTGTATTTGGCATTCATCAGACAGTACGGTTGTAACTTACCATAAATGTAGATGTTCGAGTGTACTCACTGTTGCAGTCATTACATTTGGGTAATCTGCTGGCAGGTTGCCCTCAGTCGACCTGAATAACAAAGTCTTGGGTCCTGTGTCGGTTGCTGTCACCTCTTCCATGACAAAAGGTCGTCAGGGGTATAATCCAGTTATGGTGGCCCTGCAAGAGGCCTCCAAGGAATCAAAACCACATTGCAAAGTATGCTTTCCAACCTGTTCTGCTGAATGCAATAAATCCTGTAACTCTATTTTCCACACAATCAGAAATCAACATAATTTTCTGTTTCAGTAAGCCCATAACATGCTGTTGATATTTAAGCATATGAAACTGGCAGTTTAAAGCCCTGATTGCCAAGGTTGCAGACGTATAAACCTTCTTTCCTCATCTATCCAGCACCCTGGAATCTCTATCAAAAGGGGTAGGATTTTTGGCTGTAGAAGCCTTAACACACTTTTTGACCCTGAAAATAGTCAGCGTCTCAGCAGCAGGATTTTTGAAAAAAAAAGGGAGTGAGTGGACTGTGAACCTATGTGTCTGTGTTACTAGGAACTAGGAGCTGGGCAGAGAATCAGGCTTGATTCGATTCACATCAACAACACATCATAATACAATGTAGGGTAATGGCCAAGGCTATGCTGAAAAGAAGAAGAAAAATCTGCTCTTTTTTTTTTTTCTTTTTGATCCTGACTCTCTCCCAGTGAAAGTGTTCCCTTAAAGTATGCAAAGTCTCTCCAAAAGAGAAATCCTCAGAAGGAGAAGCAGAAGGGATGGATTCCTCTGCATCAGTGTCCTCATAAGGTGGAATAGAAAATTCCTGATCAGAAGAGGAATCAGAAGAAATGGAAACCTGATCTGAAGATTCATAATCAGTGCCTTGCCTAGGCCTCTTAGCAGGGGGGGGGGGGTTGGGAACCCCTGATCAAGGTAATTAAATCCTCAGCCATTTTGATCATTTGTTTTTTTAGGCATGGGGTCTGTGCATGTGGCTCATGCGTAATTTTTTTTCGACATAGAAGTTGGTTTTGGGCTTGTTTTTGATGATGGCGTTGGTTTAATATACAAATGTTGAGGCCTGAAAACACCCTCAGAAGCCGGTGCCTGCTCAGCGGCTCTGGACCCATCCAAGGGAGAGACATCTGCGGCTTCATTACTTGCAGAATCTCGCGGCATACCGGACTCCAAATGGGTCTCGGTAGAGGCCTGGGACTCAAAAGTAGTGGGTATCAGGAGCTGCAAAACTGGCGACTGGCTTAGGAGAAGCTTCGTCATCGGTTTTGGACCTTGACGGTCTGTCTATGTCTTTTTCCTTGCATTTTTTGTGAACTCCGGTAGTCGGATTGCTAACTGGCGACATTTCAGGGTAGTTAGATCTTGAACCAAAATATTTAGAAGCAAAAATATATAGACGCTTAATAGTGCATTGGTTAAATTTAGCACAAAACCGACAGCAAGGCACGTTGTGATCAGGGCCTAGGCAAGGAATACAGTACAAATGAAAATCCTTATGAGGTGTTTGCTTCCCACAAGTAATGCAATTATTAACTTTTACTGACATCGGTAAGGAGCAAGAAAAAGTTTCCCCAACGGGGTACTTAGCTTTAGTTTGAAGACTTTGGTTCTGAAACTTGAAAATGAAAATTTCAGGAGTCAGCCGATCAGCACTTGCAAACTGCTTCTGCTTCTGCTTCAGGCACCGCGTGGCAAGAAAGACTGATTAAAATGGCGTCGGCTGCATGTTTTATACCCCTGATGACCTGACGTCATGGAAGAGGAGACAGTAACCGATGCAGGACCCAAGACTTTGTTAATCAGGCTGACTGAGGGCAATCTGCCAGCAGATTACCCAAATGTAATGACTGCAACAGTGAAACACGAAGAACATCTACCACTGAGTACAATGCCCCCTTTAGTATGTACCTAACCAGGCATATCCAACAACTGGAAAAACCATAGCGGTCCCTCACTAAAAGAATACAGTGTGTAAATAACATGTCCTATGCAGACTGCCTCAAGGCACTATCCCTGTATTCTGTCTCCTACAGGCTGTTGAGGGGAGATCTATGTCTGGCATATAAAGCATTGTCAGACCCCCACTCTAATGGACCTCCTGCACATCTACAAAACAAACAGCACTAGAATTACCCATTCTAAACACTTAAAACTTGCTTGTGATATAAATAGGACATGCTGGAGAGACAGATATTTATCTCAGAAACTACCCCTTCTCTGGAACAGGCTCCCCATCCATATGAAGCAGAGTTCCTCCCTAACCCAAGTCAAGTGTAAGTTGGACAGTTGGATGGGGAACTGAAAATCCATCCCAGGTTTGGCACCTAATAGACACAGGCAGCCTATAAATGGTTCATCTCCCAGGACCCTGCTTGTAAATGTTTCACCTCCCAAGCCACTGCTTACACTTATAAAGGGCACCAGAACTTGTCAGAGATTTGGGGTGCATGGCTGGGCTTAAAAAAGGCCCTTGTGGTTGTTAGCCTAGTAAACACCTATGAAACTATTATTGTATGAACTTAAGACCACCCGCATCTGACTTCCAGAATTAGAAACTACTCTGGGCATAATGTTGAATTTCACAAACCGCTTCATGCATCTCATGCATAATGCAGCAGATAGAGTGGCATGTGTTGTGACAGCAGTTGTTATGATGAGATGTCAAGCCTGGCTACTCATTTGTAACTTTGTGGACAACTTTTAGGTGTCCTTTGCTAATGAACCTATGATTAAACATGTCCATGAAAGAGAAAATGCAGAAATGTGAACAACATAGGAAAATGCTTTCTGCAATGGGAGTTAAATTTATTTAAGATCTCTCAAAGATCATATATCAGGAACAAAAAGGGTCCCAAATTGCTGTGGTTTAGGAAAGCTGAGCATCAGCCATTTGAGTCCACTTCTGACAGGGGCAGCCGGGGGAAGGGTGACACCTTCAGTGGATGCAAACTCAGAGGCTGAGGGGATCCAGAGAACCAAGAATATTATGGGCCATTTTCCGGCAGGCAACCTTACACCCCTGAGGGACTGCCTGTCTGCTCCCCACTAGATGTAGTCAGAGGTCATCTATCCCTCTACTCTCCTGAATGGATGGCTATCATACAGGATAAATGGGTAGGAAGGATAATATCCAGAGGTTATACAATTCCCTTTTCCCAGCTCCCCAAATTAAAATTGCTTCGTCCAGTTGTACCACCCCACCAAATAAAGCCTGCCAAAGTGAACTTCTGTCTTTGATTTAAAAAAGAGCCATCCAAGTGGTCTTACCAGCTCACAGAGTGTCAGGAGTTTACTCAGGATTGTTTTTGGTTCTGAAGAAAAACAAAGACCTCAGGTCCATTCTGGATCTCAGTCATCTAAATAATTACTTAAGAAAGATTAGAATGGTCATTGTGCAATCAATTTAGACCTGTCTACAGAAAAAATGATTGGATGCACTTAATAGATCTCCAAGATACCTATCTCCTCATCAAAATAACCAAAGCATCCTGGAGATTCCATCACTTCTGCCTTGGAGCCAGTCACTTCCAGTTCAGGGACCTGTCCTTTGGTCTCATAACATCCCATGGGTGTTCACCAAGTGCACAGTGATTACAGTAGCTCACCTACAGCTACAATAGATCTGAGTGTTCCTATATTTAGACAACTGGCTCCTAGCATACCCAACAAGGGAATAATCAGACAATGCCAGAGACTACATAGTGCAGCTGTATCTATCCTTGGGCATATCCATAAACTATGAGAAAACAGTTCTTCAACCAATGCAAACTAGTCAGTTCATTGGATGTCACCTAGATACAATGACCTCTATAGTGTTTGTTCCTTAAGACAGAATTCAGACATTAAGGAACTCCTGCCCAAATTCTCATCCACTCCAATTATCCTACTGCTGCCCTAGTCCTCAGAGGTCTGGGACGGATTGTATTGTCTATTCTGATGGTGCAATTTGTTCATTTTCATATGAAGATTCTGTAGTGGTTATAAAAGCTCAGTGGTGTCAGATTTATTAGCATCTTTCCATCTCTATTATTATAACCAACCTTTGCAAGGTGCAGTTACAATGGAGGCTAATGCCCTCTGCATTCATTTGGAGAGGCCCTTTGTTCAGAAGAGACCAGTCTTTACATCAATGTCTTGGAAATATGTGCAGTCCTCCTCATATTGCAGAAGTTACAGGACTACCTTCCTGCAAGGGTGATTTTTATCCTAATGGACTATATGACAGTAAGTTAGTATATCAGCAAGCAAGGGGGACCAGGTCTTACCCCTTATGAAGGGAGGCTATAAGGGTGTGGCTATGGGCAATTGCTTTGCTTCACTTTCCATTTGCAGCACACCATCTTAGACAGGTCAGTTGCCTTGCTAACAGACTCAGCAGATCTGACAAATGTCTTATGAGTAATCTCCATCCAGTTGCGGCACAACAAATTTTCAGCCACTGGGGACAGCCTTGCTGTGATCTATTTGCTTCCCTCTCCAAAACCAAATGCAGTAATTTTTTTTGCCATGATCTCCCTGGAGGGACAGTCCCCAACAGATGCTTTGGTTGAGCAATGGCTTTGTGGGCAACTTTATGATTGTCCCCTTGGCCCTAACTTCCAGGTTTCTACAGAAAGTGATCAAATGCAAAGTCACCAGAATCCTGATTGCCAGCTAGTGGCCCAGGCAAATATGGTTTCCCCTCTTAAAAGGCTTACATCAGAGAACTCCCCTGGGTAGTGGATCCACCGACGCCGGACCTAGACTTTGGAATTCTGGCTGACTGTGGGTAGCCTGCCAGCAGGATAACCCAAGTGTAATGACTGCAACAGTGAAACACGATGAACATCTCCCCTGGGTAGTGGATCCCAGACAGGATTTACTATCCCACCTACCCAGGAAACCTCAGCCAGATCTTCACAACCTCTGACTAACCAGTTAATTTCTCCACTTCCAGTGATGGTCAATAATACAGCCTTAACCAGTGATGTCATCAGAAATCTATCTGCATTACAGAAGGAATCCACTTGTAAGCTTTACTGCACTAAATGGAAAACATTTCATAATCTGGGCATCACAAAATATTGACCCTTTCTCCACTTTTCCAGATATGTTATGATTCCTAACAAACATGTATGACTCATCCTCCAGCTTTTCTACTATTAAAGTGCAGTTAGCAGGTATTTCAAATTTTCATGTGGACTATGAAGCCCATTCCTTGGCTTCTAATAAACTCTTCAAGGCCCTTCTCAAGGGAGTCTTCCTGCTCTCACATCCAGTTAGAGAACTGGTGACTCCATGAGATCTCAATTTCAAATGGGAAGTGTTAACTAAAGTCTCAGTTTGAACCAGAATCTTCTGCACTCTAGAAATTTCTCTTCTGGAAAACATTGGTCTTGGCTGCCATTAGTTCTGCCAGAACAGTATCTGAGTTGCAAGCCTTATATTTTACCATGCTTTATTTAGTTTTTCCAAGACAGAGTGTCTCTTTATACTAACACCTCCTTTCTTCCCAAGGTAGATTATGATGCAAACATAAACCAGCCAATTTGCTTACTAGTCTTTTTTTCCAAGTCATTCAAATAAAGGTGAATATATCTTACACATTGTGGTTGTAAATAGGGAAGTTAAACTCTACCTGCACAGAACAAAAGCCTTCAGGAAAGAATTAATATTCTTTGTTTCCTTTGCAGTTAGCCAACTTGGGTCTAAATTTGCCCTTACTAGGTGTTTTTCTGATTGCATTTATTTTGTTTAATCAATTCACAATCACCCATTACCATTTAAACCTAATGCTCATTCCACCAGGTCTGTTGTCACCTCAATTGCCATCTTCAGAAATTCTTCAATTGATGAGATTTGTCCAGCAACAACATGGCCTACACTATGCACCATTGCTTAACATTACAAGTTAGATTGTCATCTCGAGGTCTATGGCTTCCTTTGGAGCCCCTGTTCTTTCAAATGTCTCCTGTCATGATACTACCCAGACTGATGGGTCAATGTATCTTACCCATCAGTTACACTGAATGAATGGGATGAATGCAATATGGTAGTTATGTATTTACAAAAACTCTGGATCCTTTCATTAATGTCCATCCCGTATGATAACCTTCTCTCTATCCTTCTTTCAAATTGCTATCTTGTAGGACCTGAGGGTCACTTCTATTTACTATACTGACTGCTTTGAAATCTAGCCTTAGTTGTTGGCTGCAAATTCATTCTGAGGTAGCTTCAAACACTACAACATTATGGGAAAGATTAATTTTAAAGGAACTGAAGACTGGATCATTAGTTTTGCTGGCTTGGACACAACAAGTAGCTTGAGGACTCAAGTCATATCAGACAGATTTGAATAAAAGGATCCAGCTTTAAGGTAAGTATACAAATTTCTTTCTACTATATCTGCATACCTATATGGGGTGCATTAAGGAAAATTGGCAGCTATGTTTAACAATGTTTCTTACTACTACATGTACACACCAATCCTGGGTGCTACTTGCATTGTTTTATACTGTGCAATACTGTATACTTCACTAACAGGCCTCATTTATTCAAGCAGTAGTCAAGTAACCCTAGTAAAGACATAAAAAAAAAAATCCACAAATGCAAGGATCTTGGTGCAAAAAAAAAATCCACTTCTGCTTACATGAATGGGTCCACACATTTAACATTCCAGTAGGTAAACTCTTTGGTTTCTTTTTACATTCCACAGACATGTCCATAGCTGAAATTGTAATCCTTCAAATTGACCATGGTGCATGTGTGTGTATGTATGTATTCATGCATGACTCCAGTGATGGACTGGTATCTCATCCAGGACTGGTGCAATGCCTTAGGCCTTCTACTTATCAGGTCAGGTTTCAGATCCCTTGCAATCCTGAATAAAATAATGTAAGTATTAGAAAATAAATGAACAGTGTATTGATTGTGTAAACTCCAAAACAGTGTAGAATGATAATCGTTTTGTATTTCATCTAGCATATAGTTACACTGATTTAAGGAAGTATCACCAGACTAGAAATAATTGTCCTTTTTGTCCTGTAATTTGTATTACTTGCAGTTTCCTGACTGCGGTAACCTGATAAAATGTTGTAATGTTTCCTCACAGGGTGACAGTGGTGGACCACTTTCTTGCCATCCTGAGTCAACAGATAACTATTTTCTCATTGGGATAGTAAGCTGGGGTGAAGGATGTGGACAAGCTTTCAAACCTGGAGTTTATACCTTAACCAGTAAATATGTTGACTGGGTACAGCGGCATGTGACTCTAGCAGGTGAGTCACAAGTAACCAACCTGGAAACTCCAGTGAAAAATGAGCCAGTATATGTTCCAGCATGCGATGAAGCAGTGACATTTAGAAATTTAAACACCTGCTTTGAATACTTAATCTTTGTATTTTCATGTATTTGTATTATTTTACAAGGTTATCTTGTGTAGGTGTTCATAAAAAATGCCTGTGGTGAACCTGTGCAGAAATGTTAGTGACCAAAACAAATGTATTTTCCTACAAATAAATGATGTACTTATATCTGTGTGTGATACTTCATTGCATTATTATACTAGATGTGTCTCTGAAAAAGTTAATAAATATACAAATAAATAATAAAAAACTGGGAATAGTTCCATATTTTTCACACTCATCTCTGTTTAGTTATCTCTCACAAATTTTCTCTGATTTGAGAAATGAATTTTACACCAAAGCCAGTCCATCTGACACTAAAATGGCTGACCTTATTCTGGATCATTAGTCACACTGTTAACATGTCTACTGAATGTATAAGTGAGAGAATATAAAGTCTAAAATTGCTCTGTTTTCATTTCTTGTACAGGGCTCTACAGCTAAAATCTATACTGTGTAGCTGACTTTAGCTAATTATTAGTCTTTCAAAACTTTACATTACTTACTTTGGCAGCAGATATACAAAAACTGGAATGGATCAGAGAAAATTAGCATGGTCCCTGTGCAAGGATGACATCCAAGTTCACAAAGCAATACCATATTTTTAGATAGTGCCATATCAGGACACCCTGACCTCCTCCATATATAGTTTTCCCCATTCATGGGGCATTGGCCCAAGGAGGCAAGTCAGACAGCTATTGGAGCAGGTGGGGGTTCTGGGACAAAGCTGATGACATGCAGCTATGGCAGGAAAAATATATTATTTTTACAGTAAATGCTTTCTAACACCATACATAGCTATCAGTATTTTATGAACAAGGTCCAAGAGGCTCTTAACCATGATGAAGATTGGCCTAAAATCACTGTGCTAACAGGAAAGGCTTGACATACTTTCCTTTTACTCATTTTTATATAGACTCTTGCATGGTGATTTATGTGTTACACTCCACAAAATTTTGGACCGCAGCTAACCATGCAAGTTGAATATCTCCACTAATACTTAGCAAGGGACTTAAATCACCACTAGCATATAAAATGCACTGCAGAAACAAATTATGCAACACCTACCTCAACTCTGGAAGAGACATCTACTGCAAGTTGAACAGAGTGACAGTCTAGTATCCTTGAAATTAATCCTGGATGATTAGAAGGTTATCCATAAGTTTAGTCTCGAACTGACCTGTTTTGACTTTCTCAAGTTAGTGGTACAGCATTAGGGTGGGTAATGACAAGCTATTAAAGGTCTTGTTTCTCAATTGCCTTGTATTTCCTATGTTCTCATGATTCTCTGACTGCCATTTTACAAGAAAATCTGTTGATATCCCCTATAATGCAATTTGATGTACTCAGTTTTACATACTATTCCATATTGCGCTCTCATCTGCAGAACTTGTGCTACATTTTTAATCTTCTATTGTAACTAGAATTTTGTATTGTAACTAGTGATCCTATTTCATCTGTCCATTCAATTCGACTGTTAGGTACTGAGCCACTCAGTGAAAACAATCTGGCCATTAACTAGTGCTCCAAGCCTAAAAATTTCAAAACTTTCCCATAATTTCCTTGTGGTAGTCTATTCAGATCTCGATTGCTCCCATCATCCCAGTCATCAATGGAGACAATCCTCAGCTAGCAGCTAAGTGTTTCCTAATTATCTTTAGTTAGTAGTATAATTGCTGCATAATTTTGCCTCTATTTTCCCTCCATTGTTTAATATTTGACAATTTTTGAGTATTGCTTCTTTGTGTTCTGCTTTTGTTTTTTTGCCTCAACTTTTTCATGGCATCTAGGCAGTTGACCTGGCATCTTCATGACATAAAAAAGAGGGAGGTCTTGAATTAAATTTTTAAAAACTTTTGCTTAGATTTTCACTTATCTTAATTCTAACTAAACCCTCTAAGGGCATTAAATGTGGACCCCACCCACCGGATGGACAGTAATTATGTGTGGTTTGCCCAAAACTGAAACATCTAAATATTGTTCCATTTGCAAAAGATGTGGACCAAGATACTCATTAAATAGGAGAAATAAGCTAATCATAAAAGGTGGGATCTCTGCAAAAGCTTTCAAGAAGGTAGAAAAAAAGGAAAAAGAAGGAACCTAAAACACACAGAGCTGAGGAGGCAGATCCTATTACTATCACTAAGGCACTGAGATCTCCCTCTATAACACTGACACAAAAGCCTACTATCGTGGAGAGTATTGTCATTAGAGGCAAATCCCCCTGTAGACTTTCAAGCAGGCATTCCTCTGAATGAGAACTGTTTTCTGACTTCTAGTCCACCTTGAACTACTGTGCACATTGAGAAGCACCTCAGAAATGGACTGGGAGTCCATGAAGACGGCATTTTTGAAGATGCCAGTAGAACTGGGCATCATTCCCCTTTATTTCTAGGGTAGAATGGGTTAGCCCCTAATTACACTTCTAGCTCATTCCCCAGTGCCAGAATGTGCATCAGTGCCCTGTAAGCTAGTCACTCAGCTGGATCCCATTGGATTGGCACCCAAAAGGTGTTCTCATCTTGATGCTTGCAGTAATTTGTCCGTCACACTCTTCTCCGACATCACTGGGGTTTAGTGGATCTTGGACCCAAACATTGAGGTCTTGGCACTGTCCTTGGTGACAATAAACCTGAAGCCATTCTTGGTATCAGATTCCGTGGTGTTTGAGCCATCAGTTCCAGTCTCCATCTTTGGCCTTCAGGATCCTCAATGTTGAGGCTTCCTTTTTAGTTTCATCCACCTTTGGTTTGGCAGTGTAGGAGATGGCTCCAAGGGATAGCTCATTCACACCAACAGATTCCAGATCCACCTTTGGGGAAATGGAGTGAATGATGGCCTTTCCTTCCAGGCTAATGACAGTACCATTCTGCTGGTTCTTTAGTCCATTAACCAGTGATCTGAGAAATGAAACAGAGCTGTAAGCTTTGCAGAATCATAGCAAGTGCATGCTGAATCTTACAGAGATTCTGACCATCCACAGCCTGAGATCCCCAGGAACAGACTGTGTACAATGAAACACAGACTATCCTTCAGAGTCTCTTACATCTGAAGATGTCACATTTTGAGAAGTCCTGGAATTGAAGTGGGGGGATCCTGGCCATCAGAACCACCCTCTGAGGATGAGGAAGTGCTCTTCTAAGCCTATGGCTTTGCACCTTCTACCTCTTGACTGCCCCCCCCCCCCGTACATTGTCTTACATATTTGGTTACCAACAGAGCATAGTAGGAATATGACACTACTAAAGTGATTCACCGCAAACCAAATAAGGTCTTACTTCCTCCTAAAGATAGGCAGCATTGGTTAAAAGGTCCTTTGGTAGATCAATGATTGTTGCAGAAGCCACCAAAAAGGAACTCACAGACGAGTCTAGACCTGCCCATACCCAGAACAAGGAGCCTAGCATTACTGACAGTATAGAAACTGTACTTATACTTTAGGCACCTTTGTGCAAGAGTATTAAACTACCTAAACCATATTAATCATTTCCAAAGGGACCTAGCTTAACAAGCTATGAATACTATGAGACAGCCCATCACCCCAGTCTACTAAAAGGTTACAGACCACGATGAACACCATGTTTAACATAATCAACCTTTCCATGCATCTGTATAATAATAAAGCAGATGATGGAGCAGTAAAGGCAGCAGGCATGGGCATAACCCTCAGGCATGGTTCCACTGGGTGCAATTTTAGCAGACAACTTCAAGGAGTCTTTTACCTTTTGACATAGCTACACTCTTTAGTCCAGAAATGAAAGAAAAACTAATAAGGTTAAAGCAGAAAGGGAAAACACTGTCTGCTGAGGGGGTTAGATTAGTGAATTCTCAGAGATCCTTCCGCAGGAATCAGGAGTGTTCCAAATTCATTTGGTTTAAAAAAAATCCCACTGACAACCCTTTGATTCTTCTGTTCGAGGAGGCTCCTATAATGGATGCTAACCCACAAGTCAAGAGGGTCCACAGAATCAGAGGTATAAGGGCCAGGAAATAGAACTGGCACCCCTAAATGCTTGTCCATTTGTCTACCTCTACAGACAGCCAGGGGAGTATCTGTCTCTGTACTCTGCTGCATGGATGGCCATTAAACATGACACTTGTGTGCAAAAGATCATATCCAGTGGCTATAGCATACCATTTTCCCAAGCACACCGGAACCATGCCTCTCAACAATCCAGACTTTTGCCTCATATTTGTGGTCCGTTTTTTTAAAAAAATGTGTAGTTTTCTGGCAAATCACTGATATCCATTTAAGTTTTAGACTTTATATCCTGCAGAAAATGCATGCCAACACAAATCCTGTAAATATGGTAAAAAGTTTATAAGAGCAATATTTAAAACCTGCCCCCATTATTTTAGGCATTGTCCAGACTTCTTGTACTAACAGGTTGAGAGGTATGACCAGAATAAAGGTCATCATTACCGAATGTATCACCTTCCTATTACTGGCATCTCAGCAAGAGGTGCCTATCCTTCTCCATCCAGGAGGTTCCACCAGACCAGGGAGGGTCAGGAAATCAGAGGTATGACCAGAATAAAGGTCATCATTACCAAATGTATCACCTTCCAACTGCAGGCATCTCAGCGAAAGGTGCCCATTCTTCTCCATCTTGGAGGTTCCACCAGACCAGGGGGGCTCATGAAATTATGTTAGAATATTTTAGTACACCCTCCTCCCAAAAGAAAAACCTTCAGAAAAAAATTTAGATTTCAGTGGCCTAAACCAAAACATAAAGAGAATGGTCATTGTGTCGGCAATATTGTCCCACCTAAAGGCAAAATGATTGGAAGTACTCTACAGACCTTAAAGACACCTATCTCCACATAAAGCTTTCAAAGGAGTTCAGAAAATTTCTGCATTTCTGCTCTCAGCTAGGAGCCCGCCATTACCAGTTCAAGGCCTTTCCCTTTGATCTCACCTCAGTTCACTAGGTGTTCACCAAGTGTATGGCAATAATCACAGCCCATCTCTGACTCAAAGGGAATCATGTTTTCTCATAAATAGATGACTGGTTCATCAATGCAACACCTAAAAAAATCATTACTGTAAGCCACAGACTACTTTTTACAGCTTTGCCTATTTTTGGGCATCTCCACAGATTACTCAAAAAAAAAAATCACAACTACAGCTCTCTCCACAGAGAACCTTTATTGGATGCTATCTGAAAACAAACCACGTCAAGTGTCTCGCATCACTGAAAGACTATTGTCCCTTTGCTCCACCGTTCAGACCATCTCAGCATCAATTCCTTCCAGCATCGCTGGTTCTCAGAGATCTGGGTCTTAAGGAAGCCTCCATCCCCATGGTCCAGTACACCTGGCTTCATAGGTGGACACTCTAGTGGATGCTTTTCACCCACTGGTCCAACTAGAAGATTCCCCTCAGATTCATATGCTTAGTTCAAACTTGCAGGGATCATTTATACTGGTGGTTGACCTCCCCCCAATAGTTCACATAGGATGACTATTTGTACACCTTTCCATCAGAAACAGTAACCACGGATTCCTTCTCATTGAGGTGGGGTGCATGTTGAAGGGAGGTTGGTCCAAGGAACTTGGAAACAAACAAGGGCCAATCTTCACATCAACATCTTTGAGATGTGAGCAGCCTTTCAAGCACTGCATGATGTCAGGATCTCTACCTTCCAGGAGCGACAGTCATATGTTCAGACACCATATCAGTAGTCTAGTACATCAAGAAGCAGAGAGGAACAGTCTTACCCTCTCTACAGAGAGGCTATGAGAGTTTTACAGTGGCCATTACATTCAGATATCTTTCTGATGGCAATGCACATAACAGGGAAAGTCAACTAGTTAGCAGACAGGCACAGCAGGTCAATCCTATGGCATCAAGAATGGTCCCTCAATCTGTTAGTGGCTTACGACATTTTCAGCCACTGGGGCCAGCCTTGCTGTTTCTTGTTTGCTTCTCCCACCAATATCAAATACAAAAGCTACTTCACACCTTGATCTCTCCAGCAGGCAGTCACTATGAGTCACTCTGGTATTCTTTATGTATCCCCCCCCCTTTCCCTGATACTCAGATTTTTGCAGAAAGCCTCAGCCTGCAAAACAGATATAACCCTCACTGGGGGTAATGCTGCTCAATGCCAGAAGTCTAAACCTCAAGATGCATGCACATTTGGCTTTCTTCAGTATGGAGAATATCGATATCTGTGCAGTAACAGAAACCTGGTTCAAGGCTCCAGAGAGCACCCCAGCACTACCAGGCTATACCTCATACCATGCTTTTTGGCCCCAAAACTCGGACTGAACCACAAGAGGAGGGGGAGTATCCATATTCATCAGATACCCATACCTCCAGGATAGTGGCACTGCACGAAGCATCTGAGACCATCCATGTGCAACTAACAGTGGCCAAAACTGCCTTCCAGTTTGTAGCCTGCTACAGACCACCCTCCCAAACTCAGGAACCCCACTCGGCTTTCCTGAAGACACTGGAGAATATGAAGGTCTCTCCAAACACCATTATATTGGGTGACTTTAACTACCCAAACATATACTGGGAGCACTACTCAAGCCCCAACACCCTAGCCCAACGGTTCCTAGAATTTATAAACTCAAATGCTATGGAACAACTGGTCACCACTCCCACAAGAGGGGAAAACATATTGGACCTGATCATCACCAACATGGGGACTCTATGTTCCATACCAGAGGTATACCCCTCATTGGTAAGATCTGACCATAAATTAATCACTATGGACATCCATATCCCATCCCCACCCCCAGCAAAGGAAACCACGGTCAAAAACTTCTCAAAAGCAAACTTCCGACTTTTCAAAACCAAGGTGGAATCCTTCAAAGCCCCAGGGCCAGTGGAAAATATGGCCCAAACCGCAGAATCCTTTACAAACGCATTCTATGGATACCTACAGGAATGCATGGATCGTGCTATCCCAAATAAAACCAAGACACACTCCTCCAAAGGCAGGAGACCTGTCTGGTGGACTCCAGCCATAAATAAGCTGTACAACAGAAGGAGGAAGCTACTACATGACAGAGCAAAATCCCTGAAAGGGAAGGCAACTCTGATCAGTACTAGCAAGAAACTACAATCCCTCATAAAATCATCTAAGGCTAGCTTCGAAAGAAAAATTGCACAAGACGCTAAAGATAATCACAAGGCCTTCTTTAGTTATGTCAGAAACCTGGGTGGAAACTCCTAGATATGCTCTGAGTTAGTGCAAAATGACAAAAAATACACTGAACCCACAGACATTGCCAACATCCTGGCAGACAGGTTCAATGCAAACTTCTCCCCACTCCCCCCCCAAATGAGCAAATGACTATCCCAATAGAGTGTAGCCTCCCTGACATCACAGATGCACAGGTGAGAGCCGCCCTCTCCAAAGCAAAAAACACAGCATTAATGGGACCAGACGGTGTCCCAGGCTGCGTTTTACATGAGCTCCAAGAAGAACTGAACCCTCACTTAAAATCACTGTTCAGTCTCAGCCTTACAACAGGATATGTACCCAAAGAATGGCGGAATGGCGTACAGCAACAGTGGTCCCACTCCATAAAGGTGGTGCCACAACGGACCCTGGAAACTATCGCCCTATAAGCCTAACTTATGGAGTGTATCATCATGGAACTCATAAACAAAGACATTGGGAACCTCCAAACACTGGATCCTACCCAATTCAGCTTTGTTAAGGGCAGATCTTGCCTCTTAAACCTGGTCGATTTCTTTGAAACAGTCACCAAGGCCATAGACAAAGGGAAGGTAGTCCACACAGCCTACCTTGACCTTGCAAAAGTCTTCGACACAATACCCCCACTTGGGCATCATAAATAAGCTCACCAGCTTAAATATCAACCCCTATGTCACAAGATGGGTTGCAAACTGGCTTAGGGATAGAACCCACATGGTCAGAATTGCAGGTGCCATGTCAGACTCCAAACCAGTTAGAAGTGGCATCCCACAAGGCTCAGTCCTGGGACCTCTCTTGTTCGGTATACATTTCTCTGAGGTACAGGCTAACACAGGAGGACTATGGCTGACAAAGTTTGCAGATGACTGCAAACTGGGGGCCATACTCGACTCGCCGGCTGACACAAGCATCCTCCAAAAAGGTCTCACAGAGACAGATAAGTGGTGCCAGAGCCATGGCCTAAAGCTAAATGCCAAAAAGTGCATAGTCATCCCCTTTGGGAAAAACAAAGTGCCCACAAATTACCACATAGGTGGTAATCCATTAAGTACAGAAGAAGTAATTAGGGATTTGGGGACCCAAGTAGATTGTAATCGCTCCTTTGACAATCACATTGCCAAAGTGGTTAGAAAGACATTCTATATAGCCCACCTTATCACGAAGGGGTTCACATCTAGATCAAGAGAGGTCATTGTGCCCCTCTACTCATCACTCATCAGGCCCATAATTGAATACAATGCCCCATTTGGGATGTACCTTACCCGACACCTGCTACAACTAGAAAGACCCCAAAAGTACCTCACCAAGAGGATCAAGGGACTCAAACAGATGCCCTACGCAGTTAGGCTAAAGAAACTCCAGCTCTACTCAGTTGCTTACCGCCTACTCAGAGGCGATCTGTGCCTGACGTATAAAGCCATGTCCAACCCAGAATTAATGGACATGTTCCACCTCAAGAAATCCAAATCCATCAGAGCTACACGCTCCAGTGACTTAAACCTCAGCACAAAAATAAACAGAACATGCTGGAGGGACAGATTCATATCCCAGAGGCTCCGCTCACTCTGGAACAAAATCCCAATCCATGTTAGACAGAGCCCCTCAATGACCCTCTTCAAGAAGAATCTTGACATGTGGATGGGAAATCGTAAATTTACCCCTGGGATCTCTTCTGTGTCACTGCTAGACAGAGGCACGGTAAACTAACCTTAAATGGGCTATCTTCTGTGACCTACTATACAGAGGCACAGTCAATTAATCTAAAAAGGGTCGCGAAAGCCAAACACACTCTGGCTAGGCTTGTAAATGCCCTAGGGCAGATAGCCTAGTATCAACCTATGAACCTATGCTCCATACTGACCTAGGCAGATCTGGTTTCCCCCTGCTTAGGCCTTACTTGAAGAAGCCCCTGTGGCTTCCATCTGTGCAGTTTTTGTGGACAACTTCAAGGTGTCCTATACCAATGCTCCCTTTTGACATATCTACACTCTTCAATTCATAAATGAAAGAAAAACAAGGTGCAAGCAGGAACAGAAGATGCTGTCTGCTGGGGGGGGGGGGGGGGGGTAGATTTGAAAATCTTCAGAGATCATTCCTTGGGAATCAGAAGTGTTCCAAATCCATTTGGTTTAAAAAAAATCCTAGCAATAACCCTTTGATTGTTTCTTAGATTCTAACTTCATAGAATGAAGGCTTTCAGAAAGGATATTCAACTATTTGTTTCCTTTACCACAAACAGATTTGGAGAAAAGTACATAAATAGACATTGTCCGGATGGTTATCTGACTGCATACCACAACACTGGATCCTTGTCATCCAAGTCAGTCAAATACAACATCCTTCACGCCATCCTCCTTGCAAACTGGCACTTATCCTCTAAAAGGATATGCATCATTTATTTTATGTATCGCCACATTTCTCTTACTTCTAGTACAATAGCCACAAGATTAGTAAACTTGGATCTGAACGGACAGACTATCACAGAGGAATTATGGGAATGTTGTGAAGGAGCTCAAGGCTTAGAACACTAGCTAATGGTCAAAATGGCCAAATCGGATCCAGTGAGGTAACTAACAGTCATATTGGACAGGACATGGATGAAAAAGATGCAGCATTATGTTAAGTACATAACTTGCTTTTTTCACAATTTCCTACAACTTTTTCTATAATTTGTTGAAACTCCCAAGCTGTGGACAAAATTTGTCTATAACAGATTAGTCTGCTACTCTGGTAAACAAATACACAAATAAATGTTTTCTTTTTCTTCTAATATACAGATGGCATGCATTTAGTCACTGGTTTACTTTATCACAGACAACATTTGTGGTTAAAATTGTCAGTGGTACAGTTGATCAAATTATGCTATAGTCAACTTGCTGTAAGTGAACTATAGCATAATTCTGAAAAACTTTGTTTCCTCTGCAGTTCAACAAATCTGGAGTTAGTACATAGAAATTATAAGGGTGTTGTGTTGAGGAGTGTTGGGCCCCTCTAAAGAAGTTATATTTGAAGTGTTTGTGCATGGCAGGAGCTTATGTGGTACTTAGGGATGATTTAGTTTTTATTTACAGGCGTGTTTTTGTCTACTGGTTGATCTCAAATGTAAAAAGCATTGCTTACATTTGCAATCAATTTCATTGTCTCTGTTTAGTGCTGATTAATCTAATCTACAATATTTTGTAATATGATTTGTGTCTTTCGGCTTTTCCCGGTTAGGGGTCGCCACAGCGGAACTCCGGTCCGATAATGATTGTAATGGATTTTTACGTACCGGGTTACCAGCCCTGATGCACAACCTTCAGCGAAGGCATGCCCCATTCACGTATGCCTCCACACAGAAGACGCTCTAGCTGAGAATCGAAAGGGACAATGTCTTGCTATGAGGCGACAATGCTACCACAGCACCACCACCGCAAAATATTTTGTAATATACATGTGTGAAAGTAAAGTACAGTTGTGTAATATCTTACTATACCAGTAGATGTCCTTCTCTTCACTGTTGCAGTATTCTTTACTGTAGGTATCTTCCGCCTAGGACAGCCCGATATTCAGCCAGTATATCATAACCTTATGATCTTGTATGTGCCATAAGTCACAATTTATGCTCCCTACACAGGACGTATGGCATAAAGGTGATGTGCAGACATAGTTGCCCAGAACTGAACTGCCCTAGTAGATAAGTCTCTATAGGACAAAGGAGTCCATGCACATCCAGAAGGGAAAAATGCCGAAGAAAGGGAGAGCTCCTCAGCTAGAAAGGAATCCAAAAGAAAAAACAGAACAAGCAAGAGGGGGTTGGAAGGAGGCAGCGAATACTGCAACACTGAACAGAAGGATAGCTATGTTATGGTAAGATTTTACATTACTATACTATGTCCTTCTATTTCACTGTTACAGTATTTACTATAGGGAGAGTAAAAAAGCTCAAGAAACAGAAAGGGAGGTGGAAGGCTGAGAAGAGCCCTCAATAAACCCATACAAAATGTTTCTAGCAAAACCTGCTCTTGCTCTGGAGACCATATTCGACTTATAACACTTAGTGAAGGTATGCAATGAAGACCAAGTAGCAGCTTCAAGGATGGACTGGATGTCCAACAGCTTGAAGAAAACACCAGAAGAGGCAACAGCCCTAGTGGAATGAGGTCTAGCAGAAGGAGGCAAAGATTTTCCATGAAAAGAATAACAAAACAAAATGGTCTCAGATATCCAGGAGGAGATAGTTTGCTTAGAAACAGCCAGACCCAATGTCCTGGGATGAAAAGAAGCAAAAAGTTGGTCAGACTTAAGAAAGGCCTTAGTTTTATCCACATAGTACCTGAGCTGTCTATGAAAATCAAAGATATGCAAGACGCTCTCACTAGCATTCAGGAGAAGTGAAGGGAGTTGTACTAACTGTTTCAAGGGCAACTCATTTACTACTTTGGGCATAAAGGAAGAATTAGTACGAAGGGACACCGTGTCCCTATGAAAGAACAAAAAAGGAGGAATGGCCATAAGGGCCTAGAGCTCAGAAATGCTCCAAGCAGAAGTAAGAGCCAGCAACAAAACAGCCTTCCAGGTACAATGTTGCGAAGAAGCAGAATCTGCAGGCTCAAAAGGAGCCAGAGTCAATTTTTCCAAAATAAAATTAAGGTCCCAAAGAGGAGGATTAGGTTTCCTCTGAGGTCTAACATGCAGGACGTCTTTAAGAAATTGTTTGACCTCAAAATGAGAAGAAAAAGGACAATTCAAGGGCAGACAACCAGAAATGGCTGACAGATGGGCCTTCACAGAGGAATAGGCCAGGCCAGGCCAGACTGGAGCAACCCACAAATTGGAGAGCACCAAAGGGACTCCCACTGAAAAAGAGTCCTGGTTATGAACATGGCACCAGACAGAAAATCTTTTCCAATTGGACATATAAGATTTTCTGATTCCAGGTTTCCTTGTCTCCTGTAAAACCCTGAGAACCTCAAAAAAGAGGTGCCTAAAAGGGATTAAAACTCTATCACCCACAATGTCAGTTAAAGAGTAGACAAGTGAGGATGTAAGAGAGACCCCTTGTCCTGTGCAAGGAGGTCTATCTGGCAAGGTAACTTGTGATAATTGCCACTGGCCAAACACATTAACAAAGGGAACCAAAAGGGAGTCACTAGCAGGATTTAAAAAGTCCATCTGAATCTTCTGCAGGACTTTTGGAAGTAGGGGAAGAGGAGGGAAAGCATAAAGAAACATCCCCTTCCAAGGAAAAGAAAGGGCATCCATTTTCCATGCCAGATGGCATGGTACTCTGGAGCATGAGAGAGGGAGCTGCCTGTTCAGAGGGGAGCAAAAAGATCTAAGGAATACCCCAATGATGGACTATGTGCAGAAGCACATCTCCATGATCATAGCATAGGATCACGGCAAGTTACTAAACTACTGGCCCTAAGGCCCTTATAAGCCTAGCCAATAAATTAGCCCTTGTTCCCACAAGTCAGCACCCATTCATGAGCCTGTGTTTTGGACCTGTTCAAAGAGTTTGCACCAGATTGTGCTCTGAAGGAATGTATACTGCCTGAAGAGTTAACTGATAACTGACAGCCACTTCCCAAGCCTGAAGCACCATCCTATAGAGGAGCTAAGATTTTTGTGCCTCCCTGCTTGTTGACATACCACATCACTATAGTGTTGTCTGTGTACACCTTCAAGGGGCCTGAAGAGAACATGGAGTGAAAAGCCTGAAGGGACAGAATCAGAGATCTCATCTCTTTGATGTTGATATGGTCTGACTTCTGATAGGGACGCAAGACACCCTGAACGTTTAGGTGACCACATGAATTCCCCCACCACGTCTTAGGCATCAGTGAACAGTTCTTGAGAAGGGACTAAAGGCTGAAATTAAAGGCAAGCCTGGGTTGAGAGCAAACTGTTAGCCACCATTTGAATTCCTGTTTTAGACAAGGAAGGAGAGGTACACTGAAGTCCAGAGGATGGCAATGCTGCAGCCAAACCAACTTGAGGTATCACTGAAGCTTCCACATAATGCATTCTGGCAAGAGGGAGCAATGGAATAGAAGAGACCATGAATCCCAGGGCCTGAAGAAACTCTCTAGCTGGAATGGCAGTCAGAGGAAGAAAAGATTGAAATAATGTTGCTGTGAATGACAAAACTTTTGGGGGTGGAAGAAAGGCCAGCATTGGCATTGTCTGAATCCTACATCCCAGATACACATGATCCTGAGAGGAAGTCAGGACAGAGTTTTGAAAGTACCAGAAACGGTGCATTTTCCATGCAGTCAAAAGACAAGTAACCAAATAAGTTCCATGGTGTTCAGCCAAAGAGTGGTGTAAAATCTATTTTTTGAAAAAAGTACATATTGAGCTCTTTCTTCCAACCACAGGACTTCCTCAGAACTGACTGAACAACAGAAAAACCACCATTTTATAATCCTTGAACCATGCCAATTATCCAACTAACTAATAAACTAAGTTGCATCCATTTTAACCCTTTCTCATACCAAAGCTTCAAAAATGTTTACAATTAAAAATATTTATAGTTAAGAAACATAATTACATGTTTGAAATACATAAAATATGTTAAAAACATACCAATAAAAAATATATAAAAATATACATATAGTCTTCCTTTACAAAGTCACACAATGTAAAACGTTTTACAATTTTGCTGCCCTCATTTTTAACACAGGGTTGATGGAAATGTGGTCATTTAGACCCGGCTTTTGCATAGCAGCCAACTTAAGCTGCCAGAGGAGTTCCTTGTATTCTATCCTGTTTTCCCAAGCTCTTCCTCTGGCATCTACAGGAACTATTTCCATAATACCAAAATAAATTTTTTAAACCTTTCATATACACAAAAGTGTCTAAATAATGCATTCTTTTGGTCAGCTTTTCTTATGTCATGCAAGTGTTCATAAATTCTTTTAGACAATTTTCTTTCCGTCTTCCCTACGTAAAATGAGTGGCAAAAATTAGAGGGCCAAATATACAAGACCAACTGTGTTACAATCACCTTTTTAAAAAGTAATTTTCGTACAGAAACCATTGTTAAAAGTGACATCTCCCTTATCAGTGATGAATTGACAATAATTGCATCTACCACATTTAGTGGTCCCTGTCTTCTGAACCTCTGCACCCTTTTCCAATACTTACTTAATGTTCCTATTGCCCTGATGAATAAAAGTGGGGGCACTCCCTACATGCTGAAACAACTCCTCATCTGTTCTCAAAGTCAACCAATTATGTGTGATAAGTTTTTTTATTTTGTAGTTGATTTCATTGTACTTTATAACCATTTTATAACCATGGCATTTTTAAAAGAGTCAGAATCTGAAGTGTTATTCTGACCTTTTCTAAGTAGTAATTCAGGTTTACCCAATACACAAAAGAATTTATTTCCCCTATTGTACTCTACTTAATTCCTGAGGGTGTTCAGCATATCTAAGGGGTACCCCTGGTCTAGGAACATAGATGTCATCCTTCCCAGTTCCTCCCTGAACAAAGTTTCGTCCAAGTTCATTCCAGCTGCTCGGATGAATTGTCCCTTCACTAGGTTCTTCTTACAATGTCTTGGATGTCCACTGTCGAAGTGGCAATAACAATTAGAGTATGATTCCTTTCTGCATACACTAGCTGTTAGTATCTTGTTTTGTATTCTAAGATGGCTAGCTAAAAAATGTATATCCTCACTGTTGCAGTTCTATGTGAACTTTAAAAGTGTTGCATACCTTGTAAGTAACTCAAAATAATTCTATTTCCGCAGGGTTACCTTTCCATACGAAAAACATGTCATCCAAAAATCATGAATAAATTCAACCATAGTATGGAATGTACAGAGTTCAAAATAACCTTTTTCTCCCACCCTAACATCACAACACTGGCAAAAATGGGGGCACATGCTGCCCCCATTGCCAGAACACTAATCTGTTTAAAGTGTTCCCCCTCGAAATACAAAACATTTATTAGTTAGAACCACTTCCATGAGGTCCACCAAAAGGCGTACCCCTTGCCTTGTAAACATTTTGGTTTCTAAAAATGTTTCTTCAAACAGTTTTAATCCTTCATGGTGGGGAATACATCAAAAAATGTCTATTACATCAACAGTCAAAAAGCAAGTTTGGTCGTTCGAACAACTGGCATCCAGTTTCACTAGAAAATCCCACAAATCCCTTAAGATATGTGGGTATTGACTCAATACAGGCTTAACTTTCTTGTCAATGTATACAGCTAAAGGGTATGTTTTTGATCCTTTTGCTGCAACTATTAACCTGTAAGGTACATCCCTCCACATTTTTGTGTAACTTAGGGATTCCAAATGCTGCTGGGAAAAGTGGGTTCCCATTCAACAAAAAAATTATACATTTTAGGGGTAATTATGCCCTGAAAAAGGGCAACATCTAAAAATAAATCTATCTTCCTATGGGCTATGTTGATCTCATTCCTCGATACCACTGTATAACATGTATCGTCTAGAAGCATGTTAAAAAGGTTACTGGTGTAATCGGTGTGTGTCTTTATCATGACACCTCCCTCCTTATCGGGTTTCATAACCCTAACAGATTTATCACTAGATAAATCATCCAACAGACAATGTTCCTCGTTAGTTAAATTCTGTGTACTCCTTATTTTTCTCCCATATAGGGCATAAAGATACATCTCTAACCCCTTTTCAAAAATCTGTATGCCTTTTGGAGTGGGGAGGTTGAAAGTACACTTTTTTCTTAAATAACTGATGTGGTGGGATTCACCATGTCTCTGTTTAAAAAGGACAGGTTCAACCTCCTAGTGAACAGTTTTAAATCAATAATTGTTTCTGCCATGTTCCCTTTGTGTTTTGGAATAAATGTGAAACCTTTTTCAAACAGATTGAAATAAGTAATGTTAATCTCCCTATCAATAATATTGAAAAGGTGAAAACTGTTGTGGGTTAACATTCTCCCATCATACTTGTGTTCTATCTGATCCAAAATGTTGTCCATCATCTATTGTCATGTTATCGGGTAACCTGTCCTCTTCCCCTGTAACTCGTTCTCCCCCTCCCTCATGATCTGGTTTGGGCCTGGGGTAAAAAATGCCCCATTCCTCTCCTATTCTGTATCCTCTCTGAACATCTAGGTTTAGGAGAGTCAGCAACATGGTGGTTCCAACTACCAATCCCCTCATCCTCTGGATAGTCATCATACTCTTCAAATTGCTTGTCTTCTAGGTCGGGAACTACCTCCATCCCCATAACTGCCTCACCATTGTCCCTGTTATCAGATATACTTGTGTTGTTACTCAGGGGGTATACCCTCCCATCTCTGTACTCATTAATACCCCTAAGTAGTTTCTTCTCCTTTCATTTAGTCACCTGAAGATGTTTATTAACATAAGAGAAAATACTGTCGTATTTATTTTTATATTCACAAAACAATAAATCACTAGTAATGACTTGTTCTACGGTTATAACCTTTTTCAAAAGAACATCAACTCTTTCAGTGTTGAATTTAATAACAAGTTCCAACAATTCTATACCGTGTCTAATAAACATCTCTATGAGACAAAAGTACTCCTTAGACCTGTGCAGGACCCCAAAGGGGAATTTGTACAACCTCAACCCCTTTGGGATCTGCGAATGTGCTAAACATTCTTTCAAACAGGTGTTTTCAATTTGCAGTGATCTTAACTTAAGTTTACTTTCAAAACTTTTGAGTCTCTATTGCAAAGTGACCTGCTTATCTGGTGGCACATAGTTCATGGAAAAAGAATGCATAAAAATGAAATTGTGTGCCAGCCAACTATTAAAATCTCCACTTGTGCTATTGTTTGTAGTAGGGATATGTTGTCCTTCTGTCTATAATTCAAATTTGCAGTATACTCGCTTCTTCCATAAGCCCAAGTACCTCTGTTCCTGTTTCCGTTACTGTTCAGTGGTGCATCTCTACTGGGTGTGGAATCTACCACTGAAACAGTTCCTGTAAGGGTAACATCATCTTTATTACCATTGCTCAAAATTACTGTAGGAAGGGAACGCAGGGTAGTATTAATCTGATTAACTGGATGGGTCAGTAATTCTATAAATTGTGTTAACTGACTCATAGAATAGGTCTTTGTGGAAGATTGAGGGTCCCCCTACATTTTTTTTGGTCACTGGAATAGTCCATTGGAACTCCGGTGAACAGACTCACCCAGCTTAATACAAGTACGTGAACTGAAAAAATATATGGTACTAGCTCTTTGGTTTTGAGCAAAAAGGTGTAAAATAGTTGTAGTTCAACCAGCGTGTAGGAAAAAATATCAAGACCAGACTTCTTTATCCAAACAGCAGTTGCTTTCAAGCCAAAAGTACGATCATAACCGCCACAGCAATCTGGAGGCACATAAAGTTATGTTGAGCAAGTAGTTTAATTGTAAAATGTAAAATAATCAGCCACAGCGAATGAATAAGCTGTCCAAGGAGACTCCTCATATAGAGGAGAGATGACCAACACCAACGGTGAGGTCTAAGTAAACACCACCCAAGTAGTTGTAAAAGGGTCAATACCTCTTTCCTCTTGCCTCAAAACTCGGTTATACTGAAGACACAGTCAGGATAAATCGCACCACTTGTTAGATCCAGTACCACATCATACATCTGATTACAACTCCTCCAAGCCAAATAATAAAATTCAAAAGATCACTACTGGCATACCAAAGTCAGCTGAAACAACACACCAAGGAAAACCAAAGAACCAAAAACAGTGTGCTTTCCATGCAGTCAAAAGACAAGTAACCAAATAAGCCCTATGGTATTCAGCCAAAGAGTGGTGTAAAATCCATTTAATGAAAAAAGTACAAGTTGAGCACTTTTGTCCAACCACAGGACTTCCTCAGAACTGACTGAACAATAGAACCACCATATTATACTCCTTAAACCAGAGCCTCCATACCATGAAGTAATCCGGGCAGATGATAAAAAACCCAAGAGTATGAAGAGATGAGAAGCCAGTTTGAAAGACAACAGGAAAGCTAAAGGGACAAAGAAACCTGGTCTAATAGTTGGGGTTGGGCAAAATGTCAAAGAGAAGCATGCTTACCAGATAAAGAAGTCTTCTGGGCCACATACATCTGAGAAGCCTTATTAGAAGAGGCTCACCTACAACCCTTCTTGCCCTTAGAGGCTTGGCAGGGCTGCCATCAGACAAAAGAATATATAGAAAGAGAATTCCTCTGAAACTTAGGGATGGGAGAGACAAAATATGTTTAAGGTCCTGCAAGACGTTTTCTATCTCTTGAAGAAACTTGAACAGGTCAGCAGCAGTCCCCCAAAAATGTTTATTATCCAAAGGAGCATCCAACAACCTGGCATTTATATCCTCAGGCAAAGATTGGAGACAAAGTCAAGAATAACTCCTCATGACAGACCCAAAAGCCTCAGCACTGGAAGAGGCATCAGCAGCATCACAGCTTCACTTAAAAGTGGTGATCCAGTTGAGAAGTAGAACCTAAAATAGAAAAGGTAGAATATTTGCCTTCAGAATCAGGGAGGTCAGAAATAACCTCATAAGCCTGAGCAATCAAGACCACAGCACATGTGGTCATGTGGGTCCAGTAATTAATCACCCTAAAGGCCAAAGTAGAAGCAGTGTAAACCTTCTTACCAATCCTCTCCATTGCCCTACTATCTTTATAGGAAGGCAAATGCTTAGAATAGGGCAAGATCTTAAAAGGTTTGCCAGAAGAGACTGAAACCACTGCAGGATAAGCAGAAGTGTACTTAATAAAAACTGACAGTCCTCAGGGACCTTATGGAACCTATCAGACTTCTTAGGAGCAGGAGGCTGAGAATCAGGAGTCTTGGAAGCAGCAATTAAAGTATCTAACAAGGCAGCCAACATAGGAGGAACTGCAGAGGGTTTAGGAGTATCCACATGAAGCAACTCATAATATCTCCTCTGAATATCAGACACTTGAGAAGAATCCCACTTAAAGTATTCCATCATCTTAACAATTGCATCCACAAAGGACAAGTCCTCAAATGGAGACTCAGGGCTAATAGGCTCCTCCTCAACAGAACTATAAGTGAAAGGTGACGGCATCTGTGAAGAAGAGGAAAAAGATCCCTCATCAGACTCGGATTCCTCATCCCACAAATCCTGTTCTGTAGGCTATTTAGAAGGGGTAGAGGTCCAAGGAAGAGCAGGCACCAAAAGCCATTAAGGACCCTTTCGGGCTTTCAAGGCAGAAAACAATCCCCGAGTAAACTTCTGCCACGCCCTTTGAGGATCCTTATGATGGACTAAATATGCTTTTTCTTTTGTCTTTTCTTGGAAGGGATGTCAGCCCTAACAAATACAGGAGGTTACGACCCTTGGCAAGATTCAATAACAGTATCCCAAACCTCCTCCCCGACCAATATCTGCAGAATCCCTCTAGTACCCTCCCAACACAATTAACCATGGTTCCCCCTCGACATCCAGAGCAAGCACCGGTGAAACCTCAGAGGATGCGAGAAAAGGCAGAGCCATGATGAAAGGGTCACAGCAGAGGAATCCAAATGTAAATGCTGGACAGCCTACAGAGCTATCACCCATTACTAGTGGGATGTCTGGTGTAGGCTGGACAGCTTAAGACTTCTTGGCCTCTTTCTTACCTAGTGAGAATATCTTAGTGTTAATGGATTCTATCATGCTACTCTGGGCTAACTGTTTAAGCCATTGGTTTTCAAGATAAATGGCCAGAGAAGTCAAACGGCTTCTGACTGCTTTAGGCACAAAAGTCTTACAGATACTGCAAGAGGCATAGTTGTGGGAAGCACCCAAACAAAAGAGACACTGTTTGTGATGATTATTATGGGGAATTGGCCTCCCACACTGACATTTTCCCTTCTTGGATAACATGAATACTATGTAAGCAAAATAAAATACAAGACCAAAGGAAAGAAAAGAATGACTTCTGAGGGGCAGTACCTGTTGGCCAGTTATTCAGCACAGCAACAAGGTGTTCAGACCGATGAGCGATAATGGCATTCATACTGGCTGCAAAGAAGTTGTGGGTAACTGCATCCACATATCACATTTATGCCCTATGTTGTGTGCTGGGACTATAATTGTGAATTTCGGCACATACAAGATCATAAGGCTTTAATAAACTGGCCAAACGTCAGGCTGCCCTAGGCAGGAGATCCCTATAGTTAATTATCATCCACAAAAGATTCAAACACAATATCAACACTAAAATGTGCATTCTCCAAAATACAAACCTGGAGTACACAAATCACAAAATACGGTACTTTTTCATTAATGGGGCAGCATCCATGCCGCAAAATATAAACTGAAAAGTAATGCAAATGTTATCCTAATTACATGCTGACATTGTCAACACATGGTAGTTCTGGTGGCTCTGGGAAGTCATTATGTCAGTTTGGATTTAGCAAGCTAGTAATGCTACTTTGGGTTTAGTATTGTTGCCGGTAAATATGGTTTAAAGCAAATAGAGAGACCAATCTGTGTTCCGTTCAAACACTGTTGAAGCAAGAACCTAGTTGTCTCCTTTGATGTACGGAGGGGCTCAAGGGTCCCTTCTTTTACAGTCAGCGAACACTGGTTTCCCACCCATTAACACTAAACCCAGTCAAAGTTATCCCTCCAACAGCCATTGTCAGGTTGGCTGTAATTCTTCATTACAGTAAAAGAGGGTGGACTCAGTCTCACAATACAAATGTAAAATAAGTCAAGGCTGAAGTGTAAGGACAGATGAATCCAAACCCCTCTGCTAGATGTCGACTTCAAATACTATCCCTTTCAATTAAAAGGAAGGGAAGAAAGGTTACACGAGTAATTACTTTAAGGCAGAAAATGCAAGGCACCTTGAAATTAAAGAAGTGACATTGTAATTTAATTAGTAACATCACCTTGCATACAAAATGTAATGGTGTCAGCACCTGCAGGTGGCCACAAAGGTGCTTATGTACTTAACACACACACATTCAATTATTCATTTCAAATTGTGAGTTTACAGAACCTCTTTTTACCAGAACTTAAAACCAGACAAGAATAAGAAGCACACTGACTTGACATCAACTGCACATTTTGTCTGCTGCCCCGTTAACAGAAGAGTACCCAAAATACTTTTTTTCAGGGAGGCAAGCCCCCTGCAACCCACAGCCCCCCACACTAACTGCTACGTAAACATACCAACTCTGAAATCGCACCATAGTGGGAAAAGGGCATATTTCTCAAGTATACTATTAAGGAGATTTCATACAGATACTGTTGATCGGCTATCTTTTGAATAAATGGGACAGACAGAAAAGCTGTTGCAAAAACAAACACTTGACATACATTGAGGAAACTATACATACATACACATATATATGTGTATATACATACATATATATAATATTGAATGTCTGCAATGCAGGCAGAAGTGATCAAATACCCATATGATCACAGAATGGCAACATTACTTTGTGGGAGGTTGTGGCATAGTGCTAAGTAACAATTTACCTTTTCCCTCCTGTTGTGTGATCTCAGAGTTGGTATACATAAATAGCAGAGAATGGGGGAGGGATGGGAGAAAAAAAAGGATTTTTTTGGTTTATTTTAGATATTTTGAGTTCCGATCTTCTTAGACCAATGTATTGAAGTTCACCTTTTTTTTTATATTGGGAAGTACACTTGTATATCAGTATCTATCTATCTATCCATCTATATATATATATGGGTCTACTTCACATGGTCGACAGTTCATATATATATATATATATCAACCAAATATATATATATCAAATGAACTATATATATATATATATATATATATATATATATATATATATATATATATATATATCTACATCTATATATATATATATATATATATATATATATACACACACACACACACACATATATATATATATATATATATATATATATATATATATATACATATACTGTATATCTTTCTCTATATGTGTGTGTATGTATATATATATATATATATATATATATATATATATATATAAAAACACACACACAAACGGGTCTACTTCTAAATTTCAGTTTTAAAACTTTGAATTCCTTATGGTTATTTTACATCTTATGATCTAAGTTTTGAAACTTCAGAATGTAAATAAAAATAAAAGCAAAAAATTTTTATTTATTTATTTTAATGTTGCATCCCCACACCCCCTGCTAATTAAATAGACCAACTCTAAGATCGTAATATAGTGAGGAAAATGGTAAATATACCGTTCCACACCTGTACGGCAATCTCCATTTAAAAAGTTCAAAGTTTCAAATATTCGATCTTATGGTCTCGACCATAATAAATTTGAAGTTTTGAAACTTCAAAATTTAGAAGTAGACCCACACCCAGACACACACGCATTCATATAGTACAATATACAATATGTCAGGCTTAGCAGCTTTTAAACACACATAGCAAGATTTAAAACATGTTTTTTGGAGGGAGCACATACAGATTTATTTATGTATTTATTTTACATTTGTTAACTGGGTTGGCCCAACTGAGCCAGCAGCCCATTTACAGTGGAGACCCGCAGAGAAAAGCTCCAGAGATTTTATAAACAACTGTAGTAATATCACACAAAGTATTTATAAGTATAAACTACAAAAATACAAAAACAGAAAATACATGTTGTATAAGGTTGCCACCCATCCCGTTGTCAGCGGGACACTCACGGGTTGAGCTGCCTCATCCCGTTGCCTGCTGAGGAAAGTAGTGGGACTTGAAAAGTCCCGCTTTTCAATCACACTGAATTGCCGTGGAAAGGCCGCAATTACTTCCGGCTTTTCTACAGCAATTCAGTTACGTCACCAACCCGGACCTGCAGGCAAAGCTGCTGCCTGTTGGGTCCGGGTGCTGTAATTCGTGCTGCAATTGGCTGCAATTCATGAAAGGGGTAGGGATTGGGGCAGGAAGAGCCCTGCAAAGATCGCGGCTGTAGGAGTGTCTTGTTTTAAGTGCTTCTACAGCCGCTAAAACGAGATTTTTTTTTTCTAACGAGCCAGTCAGCCATCCATCCATTCATACAGCCATTCTTCCAACCAGCCAGACAGCCATCTATTCATCCAGCCAGCCATCCATCCATTCATTCAACCAGCCAGCCATCCATTCATTCAACCAGCCAACCATTCATGCAGCCAACCAGTCAGCCACCCATCCATTCAGCCAGCCAGCCAGCCATTCATGCAGCCAGCCAGTCAGCCATGCATCCCTTCATGCAACCAGCCAGACTTTCTTCCAGCTAGCCAGCCATCCATTCATGCAACCAACCAGCCATCCATCCATCCATCCATTCAGCCAGCCAGCCAGCCAGCCATCCATCCATTCAGGCAGCCATCCATCCATCCATTCAGGCATCCATCCATCCATCTGCTACTCCCACCAACCAGCTAGCCACTCCAGCAACTGGCCAGCCAGTCATCTAGCCACTCCAGCAGCCAGCCAGCTAGCCACTTCAGCAGCCAGCCAACCAGCCACTCCAGCAGCCAGCTAGCTAGCCACTCCAGCAGCCATCCGTCGTACCCATAACAGCATCTCCTTCACCGCTCCTGTGGTGACGTCATGGTAGAGGGTGTGGCCAGTGTCATATTGGCCACATCCCCATGCCCCACTTTGGCCCGCTGAAAAGGTGGCAACCCTAATGTTGTAACGTCAGCAAGAGTTTTTTTTTTTTTTGGCACTAACAAAGAGAAGTCAGTACTGCTACTGCACTAATAGACTTATTTCTGACAGCATTAATCACAGCCATAATACAGGTAATACTGCATCTGTTCTTTTCTTGAATCCATCTAAAGCCTTTGACACCATCTCTCATAATAAACTGCTCCATCAGCTGCTCTCCTTTGATATGTCCTACTACACTCTCTCCAAGTTCCTCAGCGACCTGTCTGACTATCTCAAGCTATCATATGGCAATCTGTTGCAGAAAAATATACTTGTTTACTTCATAATTATCTGCTTTATTCATCCCCACTTTGCATATAATTCTGCTAATGTTACCTGAGCATTCTGTTTGATGTAGAAGTACTACTGTAAACAGTTTTCTTGTAGCTTTGTATGTAATGCTGTTAAAATGTATTACTATTAGAATTTCTTGTGGAGCTTTCCTTCATGGGCTTCCAATGAAATGGGGCTTGTCTTCCCAGTCAGGATTTATTGGTAAAGAAAGGGAATAAATAAAGATAAGGATGGCATTAAAGAGAAAAATTGGATGAGATGTGAGGACAAAAAGAAAATAATTTGAGAAAATGTAAGGAGCAGTATATGAATTTAAGAAGAACGGACAATTTGAGAAAATGTAAGGAGCAGTATATGAATTTGAGGAGAACACCAGGATGTTGACAATGATACAGAAGACAAAGATGAAAAAGAATGAAGAAAAGAAGGTGGAGTGATTAATGTGGCAGTGCTTAGCATGGGAATAGTAATCTGTGAAGCAGGTAACAGAAAATAATTAAAAACATGCAAACCAATTCATGTAACATCACACCTTCAAATCCATTGAGAGTATAATCAAATATTTTAATGATATTAAATGTGAGAGAAACTCAATATTAAGATTTTTTTAATTTAGAGTCTACAGGAGGTAAAACAGTTAATGTTATGTTATCCCATCTCGCCTTCGTTCTTGCTGGTTGGGTTTGGAGCTGATCCTTGGCTCCGACTCAGCCAATTTACTAAAGCTCGAGAGCTTTTACTGGCTCGAGGCTACCCCTTATCCCAACATTCCTAGCGGCAGCTACCTAAATCTCGTTTGCCGCTTTCAGTGTCAAGATTGCTCCATACTGGCTCAGGCTAAGTACTTTGTGTTTTATAGTTACTTGCAACTTTTTTGGTAATTGACTGGTTATATTTGACTCATTAGAGCGTGTATTTTTCTTCATTAGTGGAAAGTTGGGCACTGGGCTGGCAACTTGACACCTTAAAACTCCACTGCCAATCATGAGCAGACAAGATGATCTGCTGGAGACCCCTAACCAGAAAAAGCCGAGAGAGAGTCTAACGGCCCCTTTCACTATTCTTTGTGGTGTTTTTGGCCATAGTTTTCTCATTCAGGCCTGCTTTCCCCTTAGAGCCTGTTTAAGTTAGAGGGTTCTTTCCTTTCTTCATTCTTTCCTGGGGATTGCCGTTTTAGTTAGAAGCTCTCCCATCAGGGGAGTTGCCGTTTAAGTGAGAGGCTCTCCCCCTTTCCTTCCTTCCTTCTTTCTTTAAAAAAAAAAAAGTTTTAAAAGTTTTTTCCTTTGTGGTTATCAGCCTGTTTACTTCTGCTTGTTGCAGGCTGTGAGTGATAGTTTGTTTTTTTCTCTGGAAACCTTTTTCCCTGACTACTGCCAGTTATGTCTAAAGAGTCTAAACCCTTTGGGTTTAAAAAATGCGACTCATGCTGCCAGAAAATGCCCCTTACGGACGGGTACATGAGTTGCGTTTATTGTTTAGGGGCTATTCACCTGCAGGGACTTTTGCTCCATCTCTCATGCTTTCAGTTCTAGAGTCCTGCAGGAAAGAAAAAATAAGCTTATCTTACGTGGCCTCCTGAAGAACCCTCAAGAAGCTTCATCTCAGGGTCCTCAGCCAGCCAAAGTGTCCGAGAAACACTCCAAGCCATCGGTTCCAAGCTCGGAACAGACAAAACTTACAGAGATGCCTTCGGCTCTGTTGGCCCCCAGCATTGGCTCCAACAAAGCAGTCTCCATCAGCTCCATTTGTGTCCTCGGAGACGGTCCGGATCCATAAGAGATCAAGGTCTCCCTCTTTGGAGCCGGTATGCTCTGCTCCACAATCTCTGCTGCTGCAACCTGGAGCGGGCAGTCACCGGTCCTCTTCACATTCCTCTTGGTCCTCCAGACGTTTGGATCATGACGTGGAGAGAGTGGTCAACAGGCTCCTCAAGTCACAGGCACTTGCTAAATTACTCTCGAGTCCAGCCCATAAACATTTGGCTCCTTCTGCCCTGCCAGCTTCTCCATCGATTCCTCCCCTGACTCTCTTGAGCTTGGAGCCGGAGTGCATGGAAGTCATGGTGGTGGAACTGTCGGTTCTGGTTTCTTCTCCTTTATCAGTTCTGACTACCGGTCTGATCTCCTCGATGTCTGTCCGTTGAGCAGTCTGGGCGCTGAAGCTCTCTCACTGGCTCCGAGGGGGAAAGTGGCATCGGAGCCTTGTCCAACCCTGCTCTCCCTCTCAGAGCTTTGGAGCAGGTGAGCTTGGCTCCTACATTGGCCTTGGAGCCTTTGCTCCCAGTTTGAAGATGATCTCTGGGCTCTTTGGAGCTGGAGGCTCCTTTGACTCGGGACCGTGGTGCTTTCGAGGTGATGAGGAGCGTGCTGTCTCCTGAGACTGCTCCATCCTCAGCTTGAGTGGCTCTTTCTCCCTCGATGCCTATGCCGGCCTTTGTCCCTCCTCCTGCCAAGCATAGGGAACCTGCACCCCAGGACGCCCCACTGGGTGACCCCCACTTCTTCCGGAACCTCCCCCTAACATTTGGAGGAGGTCCCTCGGAAGAAGAAGAAATGCAAGAGGAAGCATCTAGACTCCCGAGTTTATCACTTCAGATACAGACTTGGATGAGTCGGAAGGGTCCCCATGGCCTCCTCTGAGGATGTCTCTTTTAGACATCTTGGAAATCTTCAGACATAGGGGTGGCTGGAAGTCCCTAGCCCCTTCTGAGGATGAGTCCATATACCTGGATGCATTTGGTTCCCGACCCTCCATCTCTTGAGTGTCTCCGCCTTTCGACCCAGTTTTGTCAGTAGTGAGTCGAAAGTCGTGGAGCCCTCCAGAGACCATGGAACCTGTTCCGAGGAGACCTAATAAATTTATTACAGCTCCTGAAGATAAGTCTTTCCTCTCCAAGGAAGTTCCTGTTGATGCCATGGTGATGGCAGCAGTCACCAAGAAGGAACTTGCGGAAACGTCTTCATCTGTCTATCTGCCGAACAAAGAGTCTCATACGATGGACAGGTTATGGGAAGCGTGCTTTTTCTTCAGTGACTTTTACTCTCAGATCGCTGAATTACGTGTCACATTTTACATGACTTCAGAGGGATCTCCTGAAGGAGCTAGGAGATATCCTGCAAGATCCTACAGCTGAGGGAGTTATGAACAGGGCAGCTCCCCAGCTTGCGACCTTGAACTCCATGGTAAACTCCTCCATGAGGCTCATTTATGCGGCAGATGGAGGGAGTAGGACAGCTGGTACCGGAGTAGCCTTATGCAGACACCCCTGGATGCGCCTTTGTCAATTTGTGGAACCCTTTAAGTCTTCATTTACCAACATCCCCTTTGACGGCTCGCCCTTGTTTGGGCCTCAGGTCAAAGAGACTCACCAGGTGTGAACAGGATAGCAAGACTCTCTCTACTGTAGGGGTCCATTTTTCCACTCCATCTAGACCCTTTCTCACGGAAGAGTGGGAAAATGTGGTTCTGAAAATCCAAGGGACTATCACCTGACACACGTGGTGATTTTTCCTCCAGGGGAAGAGGGGGAAACAATAATGGAAGATGCCGCCCTTGTGGCAGAGGGGGTCCGGAACAGCAGGGAGACAGAGATACTTTTTCTGCTAGGCCTTTCAGCACTCCTGAAGGGAGACCTGGCTGTCCACCTCTGGAGGCAGTCGGGGGCAGACTATCACTGTACCTAGCAGCTTGGCAGTCTATCACGAGAGAAACATGGGTACTGTTGATAATATCCAGGGGTTACAAAATTCCTTTTTCTCAGTCCCCCACAAAAGACAAATGTTCTATCCCAGATGTTCCACTCAATCATTTGGATCATGCAATCCCACAGGTTCAAGGATTGCTAGGAAAAAAAGGCCATCCAGGAAGTCCCCACAGACCAAATTGGATCCGGAACTTACTCAAGGTTCTTTTTAGTTCCAAAGAAGACAGGGGACTACCAATCTTGGATCTCAGCAAGCTAAACCAATCAGTAAAAAAGACAAAGTTCCAGATGGTGACACTGCAGTCCATTTTTCCCTTCTTGGGCCAGGACAAGTGGATGTGCTCCAAAGATTTCCAGGATGCATACTACTGTAAAAAAATGGAAAGGCAATCTAGGAAATTCCTACACTTCCTGCTGGGAGTCAGTCATTATCAGTTCAGGCCCCTGCCCTTTGGTCTCACCACAGCCCCCAGGGTGTTCAAGTGTATGGCAGTGGTCACGGCTCACCTGAGGCGTCTAGGATTCCAGGTGTTTCCATATCTAGACAACTGGCTCCTCACTGCTACCACCGAGCATCAACTAATCAAGGCACAGGACTACACAATCCAAACTTGTTCCCAATTAGGCATCACAATAAACTACGAAAAGTCTGCCTTGTTGCCTTGTCAGTCTATTACCTTTATAGGGGCAGACTTAGATACAAGACGCATGATAGCAAAACTGTCTCTAGACAGAGTGTCAAACCATTCATCAACAAGTTTCCTTTCTCATAAACATGATGAGAGTTCAAGCAAGACAAGTCTTACAAGTACTGGGCTCAATGGCTGCAGCTATTACGCTAGTTCCTTTAGCACACTTCCACATGCGGATTCTACAGTGACTTCTCTTCCCTCAGTGGTCTTTCCAAGAATTGCCAAGGTCACACATGAGCTTATTCATGAAATCTTGCAAAAAGGACCTACTATGATGGCTGGTCTCCCCCCAGGTGACTGGGCAGACCCTTTCTAGACCCACATCCGGTAGCCACAGTGACTACAGACACTTCTCAAATAGGGTGGGGGGCATTATCTGGGATGGACTGTCCAAGGGATGTGGCAACCTCATGAGTACCATCTGCACATCAATGTTCTAGACATGACAGCGGTGCTTCTGGTGTTGCAAGCACTTCAGGACTCTCTACCTACAGGGACTATTGCAATTCAGACAGACAATATGTCAGTGCTATGGTGCATCAATAAGCAGGGTGGAACCAGATCTTACCCCTTGTGTCGGGAGGCTCTTTGGGTATGGCAATGGGCGATGTCTTCCCAACATTTTCTGACTGCAATGCACATTCCTGAAAAATACAGTGTGATAGCGGGCAGGCTAAGCAGGGCTATCCTCATGCCTCACGAGTGGTCCCTGAAGAAAGAAGTTGCGGACTTCATTTTCCACAAATGGAGCCAGCCATGCTGCGATCTTTTTGCCACTCCCCTAAACAACAAATGCAGCAGCTACTTTGTCCTAGTTCCCCCTCCAGGACAGTCACCCAGGGATGCACTTGTTCATGATTGGCCTCCGGGACTCCTATATGCTTTTCTACCCTTCCCTCTCATTCCAAAGGTACTTCAAAAAGCAAAATCGTTGGGTTGCAAACTCATTCTCATTGCTCCTTACTGGCCTCATCAGATATGGTTTCCGTTTCTTTGCCATCACCTTCAACCGGAGCCCTGGATACTGGACCCAGTTCTGGACCTACTGACGCATCAGTCAGGTGGGCTTCACCCATCCCTTCAAACTCTCAAGCTGACTGCTTGGTTACTCCACTTCCAGTCTTAGCAAGGCTTCCAAACATTTCTCCTGCTGTACAACACATTCTATTGTTCTCCCACAAGCCCACAACCAGGAGGATTTACACTAGCAAATGGAAGAGGTCCTCTTACTGGGCCAAAATAAATAACATTGATCCTTTTATGGCTCCTGTTCACAAGATTCTTGACTTTCTGGCTGAAACCTTCGAAAAAGAGGTAGCTGCAGCAACTATTAAGAGTCCAACTGGCTGCCAGCTCCAATTTTCATCTAGGAGACTTGTGTTCAAACATTATGTCCCATAAGTTGTGTAGAGCATTCTTACGAGGTACAATGCTTTTACGTCCCTCGGTAAGAGAACACTCCCACCCCGGGACCTAAACTTGGCTTCAATGATTCTGCCCCCCCCCACTTTGAACCAGCAGCATCTTGTCCCTTGAAGTTTGTATCTTGGAAAACCCTCTTTTTGGTTGCTATAACCTCAGCTAGACATGTTTCTGAATTACATGCTTTGTCTATTCGCCCGCCATACCTCATTTTTCACAAAGATAGAGTCTCTTTAAGGACCAATCCTTCTTTCTTGCCTAAGGGTTTGTTCTGAGTATAACTTAAATCAGTCCATTGAGCTTCCTGTATTCTTCCCCAATTATAGCAACAAGGCAGAGTATAGATTACACAAATTGGATGTTCATAGACAATTACATTTTTATTTACACAGGACCAAAGACATCGGAAAATCAGACCAATTGTTCATATCTTTTGCTGACAATAAGCAAGGTTATCCAGTTTCTAAAGTGACATTATCAACATGGCTGTCAGACACAATCACTTCATCGTATGGTGTGTGTAAAAAAGACACTTCCAGGAAGACCCAGAGGTCATTCAACCAGGGCCTTAACCACCTCTGTTGCCTTCCAAGCTAAATTATCTTTAGATTCAATCTGTGCAGCAGCAACATGGGCAAATCCTCATACCTTTATCTCTCATTACAAAGTGGATGTGGCCTCCCGGAACAGGGCATCCTTTGGTTCCATGGTCCTGAAGAGTTTGTTCCAGTGAGCCACCCAAGATCCAGGTGCCGGGGACGTGGTCCCAACCAGCAAGAATGAAAGCGAGATGGGACAACATAACATAAAGAAGATATGTATCCACCATAACGTTCCATATTTGTTGTCCTTCATCTTGCCTTCCTTCTTGCGTCCTCCCCTCCTTCCCCCTTCCTGGAGGTTTGAGAGGAGTTCTTTATTGGTTACACTGGCTGAGTTTTCTGCTGACATACCAGGTTAGTTAACAATATATTGTCCTTTCCTCTATCCTTCCTATCTTGATGTATAAGAACTTAGTAAAAAAAATATATTTTTTACTATATTTGTCTAGTGTGGGCTATTACAAATGAGATCTGGGTAGTTGCCGCTAGGCATGTTGGGATAAGGGGTAGCTTCGATTGAGTAAAAGCTCTCCAGCTTTAGTAAATCGGCAGAGTCGGAGCAGAGGATCGGTTCTGAACTCAACAAGCAAGAAGGAAGGCGAGATGAAGGACAACAAACATGGAATGTTATGGTAGGTACATAACTTCTTTTTTTTCCAATATCAGGATATAGTCAGCTCTTGCACTATTAATTACAGTACAGAAAAAGAAGTCTTCATAATTACGTTTGACTTCTGATACATTGGAGGATGTAAGGGCATTAGGAAAATGTAAAAGTACTGGGAAAAAAGAGGGAGAACATCCTGTAGAGAGTGCGGAAGCTAAAAACCATGGTGAAGTTGTATCTTTGTGAGATGATTAGGCAGATGTCCTTCTATATCACTGTTGCAGTATTCTAAACAGTAGGGATCTCCAACCCAGGGCAGCCTGATGCTTGGCCAGTACACAAAAGCCTAATGATCTCCTATGTGCCATATGTCACACCCATGCTCCGCACACAGAATGTAGGGCATAAAAGGGATGTATGGACACAACTACCCAGAACTTCTTTGCCAACAATTCAAGCACTATTATTACTAGTCAGTCTGAACACTTTTTTCCTGTACTGAATACTTAGCCATCCATTCTCTCTTGTCCACTGTAACTGACACTGTGTGTGATACGGTTTTGATCCTTTTCAGGCAACTTTTTTCTGAGGACGTGCTCAGGGTTTTATAAGAGGCAAGGAAACCCTCAACAAGAAAATCTTATATGTGCAAATGGAAAAGATTTTCTGTGTGGTGGAAGGCTCGTAACCAGGACTCTTTCAGTGGGGGTCCCTCATCTCTTATCTGTGTGACTTGCTTCAGTCTGGTGTGGCCTATTCATCCTCTTTGGGACCTTAATTTTATTTTGGAAAAATTGACTTAGGCTCCTTTTGAGCCTGCCGATTCTGCTTCTTTGCAGCATTGTACCTGGAAGGCTGTTTTGTTGCTGGTTCTTCCTTCTGCTTTATTGCCCTTATGGCCATTCATCCATTTTTGTTTTTTTACAGGGACAGGATGTCCCATCATACTGATCCTTCTTTTATGCCCATGGTAGTAAATGAGTTGTCCTTGAATCAATTGGTACAGCTCCTTCCTTTTTCCCTTCTCCTCAGTCTGCTAGTGAGAAGGTCCTGCATACCCTGGATTTGCATAGACAGCTCAGGTACTATTTGGATAGAAATAGGGCCATTCATAAGTCTGATCAGCTTTTTGTTTCCTTTCATCCCAGGACACTGGATTTGACTGTTTCTAAGCAAACCATCTCCTCCTGGATATCTAAGGCCATTTCCTCTGTCTACTGTTACAGCTCATTCCACTAAGGCTGTTGCCTCTTCTGGTGCTTTCTTCAAGGCATTGGATATCAATTCCATTCTTGAAGCTGTTACTTGGTCTTCAGTGCATACTTTTACTGAGCATTATAAGTTGGATATGGTGTCTTGGGCCAGAACAGGTTTTTCTGAAGTCATTGTATATGGGTTGGTTGAGAGCTCTTCTCAGCCTTACACCTCCCATTTTGTTTTTTGAGCTTTTTTCTCTCCCTTCTGTTTAGACTACAACAACAGTGATACAGAAGTACATAGTACAGTTGTGTAAAATCATACCATAACAGTAGCTGTCCTCTTCACTGTTGCAGTATTCTCTCCCTCCCTCCAGCCCCCTTTTCTTTGCTCTGCTTTTTCTTTTAGATTCCCTTCTGGCTGAGGGTTTCCCACTTTTTTGCTGCATTTTTCCTTCTGGACATGCAGGGACTCCTTTGTCCTAAAGAGACTGTTCTCTTCTGGGGAAATTCAGTTCTGGGTAGTTGTGTCCATACGTCCCTTTTATGCCCTACATTCTGTGCAGTGAGCATGGGTGTGGCGTACTGCACATACAAGATCATTAGGCTTTTGTATACTGGCTGAGCGCCAGGCTGCCTTGGGTGGGAGATCCCCTTTTGTTTAGAATACTGCAACAGTGAAAAGAAGGGCATCTACTGTTATGGCAAGATTTTACACAACTGCACTTTCTAGTTTCCCAAGAGGTCTAAGAAGACACCAGTGACAGAACTGCTTGGGAATCTTTAATAGGGTATTTTAGAAGAAATTAGTGATGAGACAGCCTGCATGTGATAATGGAGGGAGTAGAATTGCCTGATCTGTTTTAACTCTTGCAGTACTGGACAGAGCTTTAGAGGTCTGGAACAAGAAATAGTTTTTGGTTTTATCTGCAATGGAATATTTTATACATTCATTAAATGCTGGGGATTGGTCAACCATAGCTCCAAGGATTTTGACAATTTTAATAACGGAGAAGGAAATGGTGTTGCCATTTAGATGACTGCCAAAAAAGGTTTATTTACAGCAAGGAGCATACAGTGTGCTGTACTGTAGTTGAAAAGTAGATCAGATTTAATAAATCTCTCTCTCTCTCTCTATTAGGGAAGGCTTTTTGGAGAGACATCTGAGCCATAAGACAGATGTTTGGCAGAAAAAAAAATAGTATCATACATGTACTGAAACTGGCAGGGATGAAAGGATGAAAAATGCAAGTGACCTTGAACAGATCCCTGTGAGACACGAAGGACAGCGGATAAATCCAGACAGAATGACTTCCAGTGAATTACCTGAAGTTAATTGTATAACTTAGGAAGCATGCCACTGCTGAGAGATTAATGCTAATGATTTCCAGGCAATTAAGCAAAAAAATAAATAAATAACATAATTTACAACATTGAATGCTATGGAAAGATCTAGGAATACTGCTCCTGTGACTATTATATTATATTATAGTAACCATTTGAAATGTTGGGACCCACTACAGCATGTCAAAACACAGAGGCTAAATGGCCAAAAAGTGGACTTCCATATACCAATTACAAGATGGCCATTTCTTGGGAAATTTCCATTTCACTGAGGTATGGCAATCTTGGAATTGGTATATATAGGTTTGGGAGGATTGGGGGGGTATGGGGACCTTGCCCCTTGCAAAAAAGAAGTTTAATAAAGGAGAACAATAATCAAAATTTGTTCTTTTACCGTGTTTCTGGTCTTTTTTTCGGCTTTTCAGCATTTCAAGTGCCAACACTTCAGTAAGGAGGCTTATGTTATTTACTTTATTTGCACTTCATTGAAGAGTTAAGCTGGAATGAAGACTTCCATTCAGGGTAAAGATGGCATTGCTGGTGCTGTGATTTAGGTCAGAAAGAAGCTTTTGAAAATGCAGGTGCATGTTAAGTTGATTTTTCTCTAGATTTTATGAAAGAGAACAGGGAAAGTGCGTAACAAACAGAACCTCCATCTTTGTGCTATGAAATGATAGTAGTTTGCTTCTTCAACTTGACATAGCATTCTGTGTACAGTGATTTATAATTACAGTTACTGGCCTTCAAACAGAAGGTGTGGCTAAGTGTAAGAAAGGTTTTCTGCTGCAAGATAATGGAGTTTATGTTTGGTGAATGACTGACATACCACCATACAGTGAGTTTTGTGCTGCTTAAACTGGGGAAGTTGAGGGAAACATTTTGCCAGAAGAGGGAGTAGGAGAGTTCATTGGCAGAGATAATTTACGAATTATACTATCAAAGAAGGAGCGAAGGTTATTGGTAGTGTATTGAACATACAGGAACAGTACTGCACAGGTTATTGGTAGTGTATTGAACATACAGGTACAGTGCAATACAGGTTGCTGGCAGTATACTGACCATACAGGTACAGTATGGCAGTGTATTGAACACAATCCCCTCCAGGACTGTTTAGTAAAGTTGACTGTAGATGTAATCAAGTGAATGCATATCATTTTGCTTTCACTGTTGGTAACTTTATTAAGATTTCTGAATTTGTGAATGACCAGAAAGTTGTGGAGAGATATTAAAGGTGTGTTAAACTTTTCATTTTCTGCCAACAGTTCTTTGAAATCTGGCATGACCCACAAAAGGGCCAGATTCATTCTGGACCTTTAGAAAGGCATCTTTAAAAAGATTTACTGCATCATGTTGGCTATGATAACTGAGTGAACATCAGACTATGAAATTCAGAACATCACTGAATAAAGTAAAATGATCTGGTTTACTTAACATGGAGCATGGTGGCTCATTAATTAAGATCACATTCTCACAGCACCAGAGTCTGAAGTTCACTCCTTACCAGCAGTACTTTCTGTGTCGAGCTTGCATGTTCTGTCTATATTTGCATGTTTTCCCCATGTAATTTAGTTTTCTCCTACATCCCAAAACACACAGACTGACTGGATAGTTTAAACTGTCTGTTTATATTGTGTTTACCATTGCCTTTGTGGCTTGTATCATGGCTGAAAAGGTTCCTTAATGACTAGTTCACTTACCCAGTTAATAAATGAATAAGGTAGAACAAAAGAAAAATTAAAAGTATCCGCAGATAGCACATATAGATGTATGATGAAGTTTCGGTTTAATTTCTCCAAGTCTTTTGGGTGTCTAATACCATGACAGAAATGCACCCCATTCCTAAATCAAAGTATGATAAAAGTTTTGTTTCAATCTTTGACGTTAGTGAAAGTGCTGTTCACAGAACCTGCAATGTGCTCAGAAGTGACTTCTGCAATTAATACAGAGTTACATGTATTGGTAACATATCTAAATATGACTGTAAATTCATTTTTATGAGACCCATTGCTCCTCCTACTAGTACTGGAAAGTACAGTTGTGCACACTTACCATAAATGTACATGTTTGAGTGTATTCACTGTTGCAGTTATTACATTTGGGTAATCTGCTGGCAGGTTGCCCTCAGTTGGCCTGAATAACAAAGTATTGGGTCCTGCGTCAGTTGTCAGTTGCTGTCTCCTCTTCCATGATGTCAGATCGTCAGGGGCATAAAACATGCAGCCAACACCATTTTATTCAGTTTTTCTTGCCCCAGATGTCAGCTGCCCCCTAAATGGGGAGCAGAAATATATATATATATATATATATATATATATATATATATATATATATATATATACATATAAATAAACAGCAATATATGTAAATGCACTTTTAGCAACATAAACTTTACCTTCATCTAAAAGCAAATACACCACAAAAGCTTTAGAATATAGTGAAGGAAAGAGAAGTTATAGAAAAGGGGGATGGAGGGTGGGTAACCCGGACAGCAACAGTGAATACACTGGAACATCTACATTTATGGTAAGTGTACACAACTGTACTATGTTCTTCGTGTTTCACTGTTGCAGTCATTACATTTGGGTAGAATCCCAAAGCTATGGATGGGAGGATGGAACTAAATAGCATTAGGAGCAGCTATAAGGCCCTGCAGAACTGAAGTGGCAAAGCCTGCCCTGGATTTGGAGAAGACAGGCAAATGATAATGCTTTGTGAAGGTATGAACAGAGCTCCAAGTAGCAGCTTCTAGAATGTCTTTGGTTGGAACTCCTCTGAGAAAGGCTGCTGAGGTAGAGGCAGCCCTGGTGGAATGTGACCTGATCCCCTTGGGCACAGGTTTACCATGGTGCAAGTAGCAGAAACTAATGCAGTGGCTTATCCACTTAGAAATAGTCTGCTTTGATATAGCCTTCCCCTCTGATCCTGAAGCAAATGCCACCAGTAGTTGCTCAGACTTTCTTAGAGATTTGGTCCTATTAGAATCTTAGTTGTCTGTGTACGTCCAATGAATGCAGAATCCACTCCCCTTTGTTCTGCGGATTTGGGTAAAATGTTGGCAGGTGAATTGTTTGGTTAAGAGCCACACTGGATACCACCTTGGGCATAAAGAAGGGTTGGTCTTGAGAGACACCCTGTCTTGGTAAAATGTAATAAAAGGCTCCACAGCCATGATAGCCTGTAATACTGAAACCCTTCTTGCTGAAGTGATTGCCAAGGGGAAAGCTGTTTTCCAAGATAAAAATGTTATATCCGCAGTAGCTGCTGGTTCAAAAGGAGGCAGGGTGAGTTTTTCCAGCGCAAAACTGAGGTCCCATGCAGGAGTTGGTGATCTTCTGGGAGGCCTAACATTTCTGGCCCCGCTAAGATACTGTTTAAGCAGAGGATGAGAAAAGAGGGGAGGGCTCTGTGTTGTAATGAGCCAAGATGGCAGAGGCATGGATTTTTATTGAAGAAAAAGATAGGCCCTTGTCAAGCATCTCAGTCAAGTATTGTAAAATCTGAGGGATATTTGGTTTTGCTGTGTCCGCTCCTTGTGCTTGGTTCCAAGCACAGAATCTCTTCCACTTATCAGCATAAGATTTTCTAGTACTAGGCCTTCTGGCTTCCAAAATGACATCCATCACAGATTTACTGAGAGGTGTTGTTTGAATAATTAAATGATCAGCCATGCTGCAAGGTTCAGAGTTTGGAGCTGAGTGGGCAGAATTTTGATTGTTCTGCTGTGACAGTAGATGAGGTATTTGAGGCAAGTACCAAGGAGGGAGTTGAGACATATTCCTTAGAATTTGGTACCAGTGCTGGCGAGGCCAGTCCGGAGCAATCAGGATCATTTTTGGTTTTTCCTGTCTGACCTTTAGTAAGACCTTGGAGAGAAGAGGCAGAGGGGCAGAGGGGCAAAGGCATAGACTGATAGGTTTTTCCAACTGAAGGATGGGGCATCCACTTTCCATGTGTGTCTGTGATAAGTCCTTATGCAGAATTTGTCCAGTTGATAATTTTGGAGAGAGGCAAACAGATCTATGTCTGGGCTCCCCCATTTCTGTGTTACCATGCTGAAGATGTGTGGAAACCATTTCCACTCATGCGGGTCCATAAGATTTCTGCTTAGGTCGCCTGCCAGAGTATTTTGTTTTCCTGGCAGGAATTGAGCTTGAAAATGTACTTGGTAAGTCAAAGCTGTGTTCCACAATGCCATGGCTAGTCTGCAAAGGGGGTAGGAATGTGTACCCCCCTGCTTGCTTATGTACCACATAACCGTGGTGTTGTCCGTCTTTATCAGTAGTTGTCCTGGATGAAGTAAGTCCTTGAAGGCTGTCAGAGCATTCTGAACAGCTATCATCTCTTTCTGGTTGATATACAGATGCATTTGTTTTGGGCCCCATATGCCCTGAATGCATCTCCCCGCCAGGTGGGTCCCCCAAGCATAATCTGATGCGCATGTAGTTAGGGTTTGGGTGGCAGGGGGTAGAGTGAATGACAGTCCCTTGTTTTGGTGACATGTCTCTGCCCCAAAGCAGTATTTCCACTGTTAGAAGAATCAGACCGTAGGAGGAACGATGAAGTGCAAAAGACTTTATTGTTCTTGCCTTATAAAAAACAACATTAAAACTTCGCTATTAAGCGAAAAACTTTCATTTGTACCAGAAAAAACGATTGAGATCAAGCGCTTTCGCTTGGTTCAAATACCAAGCTTTATCAAGATGAACTGTGAGCTAAATAGGGCTATTATTATAGGGCTCACCTACAACCATGTGACAACAGGTAATAATTAGGCTTTAAAGCTGTACATTCATTAGCCGACCTGGCTACACTCATTTGAACATTGTAACAACATTGTGTTTTACATTAATGTTAACAAAGATGAAATATAGAGGGTGTAACAATAATATATTACAATATTTTAAAATATTAAAATATTTAATTAATGATCTTATATCCTATAATAAAATACATTTCACTGTGTGTCTTTCACCCTACTACTTGGTTATATACCACAGGTATCTACTTCATCAAATGTATACATAATGAATATATAAAAAATATATGAATATTTTAATATATATATATAAATAAATATTTCTAAAAATATTCTTAAAAATGTTTTTAAAAATGTTCACTCTGCCCACCAAAGAAAAGTACAGTTTTGTACCTACCATAAATGTAGATGTTCGAGGATCTCCATTGCTGCAGTCCTGACAAATGGGTACTCCGCTGCCCACTATCGGCCCGAATACCAAAGGGCTAGAACTCGCGTCGGTCACGGGCGCCTGAGACTGACGTAAGTACTTGTCAGTACAAATGCGCATGACCGACGCCATAACCTCAGTCTTTCTTGCCTCAGACGTCAAAATGCAAAAAAAAAAAGAAAACACCACCCAAAAAACCCCAATGTAAAAAGAAAAAAGGGGGAAGGAGGGAAGGAAAATAGGACTGCAGCAATGGAGATCCTCGAACATCTACATTTATGGTAGGTACAAAACTGTACTATGTTCGTCGTCTCCCATTGCTGCAGTCCTGACAAATGGGTAGAATCCCAGAGCAATGGAAAAAGGGAGGCTGGCCAACTAAATAGCAGGAGGAGCTGCAGACATGCCCTGTAAGACTGCAGTGGCAAACCCAGCCCTAGAGCTAGAATAAAGAGGCAAATGATAATGCTTTGTAAAGGTATGTACAGAACTCCAAGTAGCTGCCTCTAGAATGTCTTTAGCTACCCCTCTCAAAAAGCAGTAGAGGTGGCCGTAGCCCTAGTAGAATGAGGCCTGGTCCCAACTGGAACCTCCTTACCATGATGAGAGTAACAGAAAGCAATACAATGGCCGATCCACTTGAAATAGTTTGTTTGAGACAGCTTTCCCACTTGAAGCCACAGCAAAGAAACAAATAACTGTTGAGATCTCCGAACTCATTGGTTCTGAACAAATAATACCGTAACTGCCTATGCACATCCAAAGAATGCAAAACTCTTTCCCCTTCATTTTGGGGTTAGCATAAAAAGTAGGCAAATGTATAGATTGGTTCAATGCCACATTAGAAACTACCTTAGGCAGAAAAGTAGGATTAGTACGCAAGGAAACTCTGTCCTGGTGAAAAATCAGAAAAGGTTCCACTGCCATGAGAGCCTGTAATTCAGACACCCTTCTAGCAGAAGTAACAGCCAATAAAAAAGCAGTCTTCCAGGACAACAACTTCAATTCAGCCGTAGCTGCAGGTTCAAAAGGAGGCAGAGTCAGCTTTTCCAAAACAAAATTAAGATCCCAGGCAGGAGTAGGAGCCCGTCGTGGGGGTCTCATATTCTTTGCCCCTCTAAGAAACTGTTTAAGCAAAGGATGTGAAAATAAAGGAGGATCACCATCATAGCGAGCAGAAATAGCTGCAGCATGCACTTTTATAGAAGAGAAGGACAAACCCTTGTCTAGTAACACAGTCAAATATTGCAAAGTACAACTCAAATTAGGCAATGTGACATCAAGGCCTTTAGCTGAACTCCAAAGAAAAAATCTCTTCCATTTATCAGCATAAACTTTCCGAGTACTAGGACGCCTGGCTTCCAAAAGGACATCCAAAACTTGTTGAGGGAGCTGAAGGCCCTCATCCTCTAAAACTGAATGCGCCAGGCTGTCAGATGTAGGGATTGCACCCTGACATTGAGAAAATGATTGTTTTCCTGAGACAATAAGTGAGGAATACGCGGTAATGGCCAAGGTGTCCCGTGAATTAGGCTCTTCAGCAGAGGGTACCAATGTTGACGAGGCCAATCCGGCGCTATAAGGATCATGCAAGGTTTGTCCCTCCTGACTTTCAACAGGACCTGTGGAAGAAGAGGCAGAGGAGGAAAGGCATACACGTGAAGGTTGCTCCAACTGAAGGATAGGGCATCTATTTTCCAGGCTTTCGGATGAAATAGCCTTGTGCAAAACAGAGGCAGTTGGGAATTCAGAGGAGAAGCGAACAGATCTATGTCTGGAGTTCCCCAAGCCACGGTCAACTGACGAAATACCTGAGGATCCAACTTCCATTCGTGAGGATCCACCATCTGTCTGCTCAGAACATCTGCTAACGAATTTTGTGCTCCTGGCAGAAACTGTGCTCGAAGAGTGATGTGCAGATCCAAAGCAGTTTCCCATAACAGCATTGCTTGTCTGCAAAGAGGGTAAGAATGAGTACCCCCCTGCTTGTTGATGTACCACATGACAGTTGTGTTGTCTGTTCGAATCAACACCAGTCCCGGTCGAAGTAGATCCTTGAATGCTTTTAAGGCAAATTGAACCCCCAGCATCTCCTTCAGATTGATATGCAAGTGAAGCAACTCCAGGGGCCAAAGGTCTTGAATCCATTTTCCTTTGAAATGAGCTCCCCAGGCTGACTCCGAGGTGTCTGTCGTTAATATCTGACTTGCCTCCGGTTGGGTCACAGAGAGTCCCTTGTTTAGGTGACATTCCTGAGCCCACCACACAAATTCTTTCTGAATGCAAGGGAGAATCCGAATGACAGTATCCAAATCGTGGCTGTGTTGAGTCCAAACGCTTTTGAGATACCACTGTAGCTTCCTCATATGCAGTTTGGCATTGGGAAGTACTAGAATGCAAGATGCCATGAACCCCAAGGCTTGAAGGACTGTCCTTGCAGTCAGCCTGGACAGTACGGATAGCTGTTGGAAGTATAGGTGAAGATTTCTTTGTTTGTCCGGGGTAAGAGATGCCATCTGAGTAGCTGTATTCAGTCTCACACCCAGAAAACACATCTCCTGTGAGGGTACTAGACTGGACTTTATTTCGTTCACAGAATACCCTAGGCATCTGAAAACTGTCATCACAAACTGCAGATGTCGAAGAAGTTCGTGCTTGCCCTGAGCCAGTATCAAACAATCGTCCAGATAAGGATAAATTTGAATTCCTTAGCCGAGAAAAGCTATTACTGGAGCCAGGACTTTGTGAATACCCTGGGCGCAGTAGATAAGCCAAAGGGCAACGCAGAGAACTGATAATGCAAATTCCCAGTCCGAAACCTCAGGAATTTCCTGCAACTGGGCCTGATAGTAATGTGAAGATAGGCCTCCTTGAGATCCAAAGTCACCATCCAGTGATCTCTGCCTAGCACAGGCAACAGCTGCTGCAGTGTCAACATCTTGAATTTCGGAATTTCCAGAAAGGTGTTTAGAATGGATAAATCCAGAATGGGCCTCCAAGTATTTCCCTTCTTTGGCACTAAGAAAAGATGGGAATAAAACCCCGTGCCTCTGTCCACAGAAGGAACTGCCTGTATTGCTCCCAACCAGAGCAGAGAAAAAAATCTGTGCCTGCGCTTCCAGTCTTTGCTGATGAGGCACATCCGGCATACCTTTGAAAGGAGGGAATGTGTGAAAATAAAACTTGTAGCCTCGAGTTATAATGTCCAATACCCATTTGTCTTGGGTAACCAAATGCCAATTCCCTTTGAAAAGTCCCAGTTTTCCCCCTAGAGGAGCTGCCAGCAAAGCAGAGTCCGGCAGCTGAAGACACAGGTCATTGGGACTGCTTCTGAAAGGACTGACCCCTGCCCAACCCAGCAGAAGGGGTAAAAGAATTCAAAGGCCTAGAAGTAACAGGGCCCTGAGAAGAAGCCCTAGCTCTACCACGCCTCGACCTGTCCCTAGAATGAAAATCCGAAGAGGGAAAAGACCATCCCCTAGCAGGCCAATTCCTACTGAACTTAGGGGGCTGAACCTGTAAGAAGTCCTTTACCGTCTGCATAGACTTAGCTTTTTCCTCCATCTTTTTCAAAACTGATTCCACTGGAGGGCCAAAAAGAACATCAGATTGCAAAGGAGCATCCATAATGCAAGCCTTAACATGCTCTGACAAGGACTGATCCCTAAGCCAGGCATGTCTGCGAACAACAGAACTAGTAGCAGCCACCCTGGAAGAAGCTTGTAAAGCATCAAAACCACACTGCAAAGAATGCTTACCAACCTGGTCTGAAGCATGCACTAAATCCTGAAGCTCCTTACAGTCAACACCTTCAGACAAAGCATCCACTTTACATTTCAATTGACTTAGCAAATAATTCTGATACCTGAGCATATGAAATTGACAATTCAAAGCTCTCATAGCCAAAGTAGAAGAGGTATACAGTTTTTTACCCCACCTATCCAGGGCCCTAGCATCCTTGTCCAGAGGAACCGGATTCTTAACCACAGAAGCCTTAACACCTTTGGGGCCTTGAGAAATAGTTTCTGGATCAGCCCTAGGACTCTTATACAAGTACTTGTAAGCTTCCGGAACCCTGTAGTATCTATCTGGTTTAACTGGGGCAGGGGGCAGAGAATCTGGGTTAAGGGCAGCCTCAGAAAATACATCCTGAACAACATCCAGTACAGGGGGAATAGCCAAAGGCCTGTGCTGAGGTAAAAACAAGAATTCTCTCAGCCTTTTACGAGAATCAGAATAATCCTGGCCATCCCACTGGAAATGTTCCCTCATGGAATGCAAAGTTTCAGAGAAAGAAAAATCTGGAGGGGACGCAGAGGGAGTAGCGTCCTCAGCCTCCGAATCAGAATAGGGAGGGAAATCCTGAAGCTCTTCCATAGAGGAATCTGACTCATTGGAAGACTGAACCAGACCCCCCAACTCTGTGTCAATCCTGGGCCGCTTCACAGGGGGGGGGCATGGAACCCCTAATTAAAGTAATCAAATCTTCAGCCATCTTTAACATGTGCTTCCTAGGAGCTGGACCCTGGGGATTAGCACCAGCAGGGATAGACTTAGATTTAGAATGGCCCTTGCCCTGAGAAGGAGGAGGTCCAACTACCCTATGAGGGGAGGAAGCTACCGACAACAAAGAAGCACCCTCAGCCTGGCCTAACACAGGAGAAGCCACTTCCTGCAATAACAAAGGCTCCCCTAGACACACTGGTAAACTGTCAGAAGGAGCCACTGAAGCAGTCAGTGGTTCCACAGAACCGACGTCCAGAGTGGACGCCTCATCCTGTTTGGACCACAAAGACTTATCTTTGCGCTTCTTAGAAGAACCAGTCGTCGGAGAATCCGATGGCATGTTATAATTACAATGCCTACCAAACACCAGCCTAGCACAGTCCAACCGACGTTTAATAGTACGCTTGTTAAAAGTAGCACAAAAGCGACACCCAACAACGTCGTGCTCAGGCCCTAAACAAGGAATGCAAAGTGAATGGTAATCCCTATGAGGAATCTGTTTCCCACAAGAAATACAGTTATTAACTTTTTCTGACATCCGGCAACACCGAGGCAAGAAAAAGACAAAAAATGTTCCCAACACGGTACTTAGCCAACTTGGTATCCGGTCTGAAATTCGAAAACCGATAGTTCCAGAATGCCGAACGGCACTTGCAAAAACTGCTTCTGCTGAGGACCATGCGGCAAGAAAGACTGAGGTTATGGCGTCGGTCATGCGCATTTGTACTGACAAGTACTTACGTCAGTCTCAGGCGCCCGTGACCGACGCCAGTTCTAGCCCTTTGGTATTCGGGCCGATAGTGGGCAGCGGAGTACCCATTTGTCAGGACTGCAGCAATGGGAGACGACGAACATCTCCTGTTGTAGACAGGGAATGAGAAGAATCATTGTTTCCAGACTGTGACAATGTTGACTCCATAAACTTTTTAGGTACCAATGAAGTTTCCTCATATGCAGTCTTGCATATGGAATTAGTAGAATGCAGGGTGTCATGAAACCCAAAGCCTGCAGAATTTGTCTTGCAGATAACTGGGTTTTTGTTACCATCTGTTTGAAGTATGTTGTCAGTTGCCTTTGTTTGTCTGGCATAAGGTAAGCCATCTGGGCAGTTGTATTCAAGCTTGCACCCAGGAATGTAATTATTTGAGAGGGTACCAGTTGGGATTTCTTTTCGTTTATTGTGTACCCTAGGCATGTTAGAAGCCTTTTTACAAACACCAGATGTTGAAGAAGAATGTCCTTGTTCTCTGCTTGAATTAGATAGTCATCCAAGAAAGGATAAATATGTATGCTTCTTTGTCTGCAAAATGCAATTACTGGTGCCAGGCACTTTGTAAAGACCCTGGGTGCAGTACATAGGCCAATGGGCAGTGCACAGAATTGGTAATGCAAAAAGCCTGCCTTGAAGCGGAGGTATCTTCTGCACAATTCCCTTATTGGGATATGTAGGTATGCCTCTTTTAAGTCTAAAGTCACTAACCAAGCATTCCTGCCCAGCATAGGCAGTAGTGTTGTAAAGTCAGCATTTTTAATTTTGGAATGTCCAGGAACGTGTTCAAAATCGCTAAGTCCAGTATTGGACGCAAAAATTGTCTTTTCTGGGTACCAGAAAAAGCCTTGAATAAAAACCTTGTCCTTTTTCCTGTTCTGGTACTGGTCAGCCCCCATATCCATGAGGGACATAATTTGTTTCTGAGCCTCTGCCCATTGATTTTGTGGCAGATCTGGCCAACCGTTTGGAACTGGGAAAGTATGGAAATTAAATCTGTACTCCTGGGATACTATGTTTAATACCCACTTGACCTGGGTAATTAACTGCCGATTTTGAGCATGAAGTGCTAAGTTTCCCCCCAAGGGGGATGCCAAAAGATAAGTGCTTGGTGAAGGTAGAGGGAAGTCATGGAGACTGCTTACTGTAGGGTTGTGCTTTGTTTCCTCCAAATTTGGAGGTGGAGGCACCCCGTTGCTTTGACCTGTAGGAACCCTGTGATTGGTATCTAGAGCCTTTTGAGTGCCTGGATTTGCCTTGACAGGCTCTGTTGGACACAGGAAAGGACCAATTTTTAGTAGGCCAGTGCCTATTGAACCTGGGTGGCTGCACTTGTAAGAAATATTTTATAGTTTGCATAGATTTAGCTTTGTCTTCCATTTTCTTTAAAACCTCTTCTGCCTTATTATCAAAACAGAGTATCATGCTGTAAAGGGGTATCCAACAATTTAGCTTTAACATGATCAAGCAGATTTTACTTCTTGAGCCAGGCATGCCTTCTAATCACAGATCCAGTAACTGCGGCCCTGCAAGAGGCCTCCAAGGAATCAAAACCACATTGCAAAGTATGCTTTCCAACCTGTTCTGCTGCATACAATAATTCCTGTAATTCTTTATTTTCCACACAATCAGAAATCAACATAATTTTCTGTTTCAATAAGCCCATAACATGCTGCTGATATTTAAGCATATTAAACTGGCAGTTTAAGGCCCTAATTGCCAAGGTTGCAGACGTATAAACCTTCTTTCCCCATCTATCCAGCGCCCTGGAATCTCTATCAGAGAGGGTAGGATTTTTGGCTGTAGAGGCCTTTACACCTTTGGGACTCTGAGAGATAGTCTCAGGATCAGCAGCAGGATTTTTGAATAGAAATTTGTGGGAGTTCAGGAACCCTGTAATATCTGTCTAGCTTACTAGGAGCCGGAGGGAGGGAATCAGGAGCCATGCTTGATTCCGAAAACACATCATCAATGTCTAATACAGGAGGTATTGCCAAAGGCCTATGCTGAGGAAGAAGGAAATCCCTAAGCCTATTTTTTGATTCAGAGAAATCCTGACTCTCCCACTGAAAATGTTCCCTTAAAGTATGCAAGGTTTCTCCAAAAGAATAATCTTCAGGAGAAGATGCAGATGGGATGGATTCTTCTGCATCTGAATCCTCGTAGGGTGAAATAGAAAATTCCTGATCAGAAGAAACGGAAACCTGATCTGAAGATTCATAATCAGTGTTTTGCCTAGGCCTCTTAGCGGGGGGGGTTGGGAACCCCTGATCAAGGTAATTAAGTCCTCAGCCATTTTGATCATCTGTTTTTTAGGCATAGGGGCCTGAGCACATGGCTCGTGCGTCAGTTTTTTTAGACATAGAAGATGTTTTTGATCTTGATTTTGAAGCTGGCGTCGGTTTTATAAAAAATGTTGAGGCCTGAAAACACTCTCAGAAGCCGGTGCCTGCTCAGTGGCTCCGGACCCATCCAAGGGAGAGACATCCGCGGGTTCAATACTTTCAGAGAATCTCACGGCATAATGGACTCCGCATGGGTCTCGGTACAGGCCTGCGACTCAAAAGTAGTGGGTATCAGGGCTGCGAAAGCGCCTCACTGAGTACCGGCGACTGACTTAGGAGAAGTTTAGTCATCGGTTTTGGACCTCGACGGTCTGTCTCTGTCTTTTTCTCTGTGTTTTTTTTGTGAAATCCGGTAGTCGGATTGCTAACCGGTGACATTTCAGGGTAATTAAATCTGGATTCAAAATATTTTGAAGCAAAAATATATCGACAATTAATAGTGTATTGGTTAAATCTAGTACAAAACCGACAGCAAGGCACGTTATGATCTGGGCCTAGGCAAGGAATACAGTACAAATGAAAATCCTTATGAGGTATTTGCTTCCCACAAGTAATGCAATTATTAACTTTTACTGACATCGGTAAGGAGCAAGAAAACGTTTCCCCAATGGGGTACTTAGCTTTAGTTGAAGACCTTGTTCTGAACTCGAATGCGAAACTTTCAGGAGTCGGCCGACCGGCACTTGCGAACTGCTTCTGCTTCGGGCACCGCACAGCAAGAAAGACTGAATAAAATGGCATCGGCTGCATGTTTTATACCCCTGATGGCCTGATGTCATGGAAGAGGAGACAGCAACCAAAGCAGGACCCAAGACTTTGTTATTCAGGCCGACTGAGGGAAACCTGCCAGCAGATTACACAACTGTAATGACTGCAACAGTGAAACACGAAGAACATCTGTCTGGGTATCCTTCTTCCACACTGCCCTCATTTCTGACTGCAAATCCTGGTATTTTATGACTTTGTGTCTCTCTGTATATAAGATACTGTCATCACTTTTACCTAGGAGGAGAAGACGGCAAGAGTCAAATGGGATACACTGATTCTTCCAAATGAACAAGGCAGTTTGGGATTACCCACTCTGAAGAGCTATTTCAGAGCTACACAGTTAAGGCTCCTCTACATAACACAATCAGAAACCTATAATTCAAAGGGAAAGGGATGATAATGAAATGTGGAGGGGGGGTGCTCAAGAAACAAGGAGAGACTGGGATTTTGGCTGCAGATCCTTAAGAAGAACAGCAATAACCATGCAGATTATAATATATATATATATATATATATATAAATATATATATATATATATATAAATATATATATATATATATATATATATATATATATATATATATATAAAGTAGCAGAAAGTATACTAAGAACTAAGCCATCACAGGAATGAAGAAAGGAGATTCTGCCAATAGGGATGACTGCAATTAGGGATATAGGCAAGTGGGGGCTGGAATTTATTGGAGAAAACTGGTAAAAGAACCAAGCTATTGGGAGCAAATAATTACAGAAGGAAAGGTGAAATAGAATGAGAAAAAGGCCAAGAATTTACTTGGACTACAGGGCAGAGATTGCCTTCCCTATCAAGGATTGATATCAGAATATAGGCAAACAGAAAGAAATAGGGCAATCCTAAGTGAAAGACCAGCACTGGTAGAGTTTTTAGTAGAATCTAGAACAGAAGCTGCTGCTAAAAAAGGAATAATTAGTACAGCATACAAATACTGCATGATAACTATAAAAGTCAATCAGAGGAGGTTAGAAAGGATTGCGAAGACAGATTGAGTAAGAAATTCACAGAGAAACAATGGGGGAGGGGGTATATGTAGGTCTCCCAAATATTTAACAAAGTCTGGAAGATTTTAGAATCTTTCGTTGGAAGTGTTTACATAGATATTTTTATAGCCCAAGTAGACTCCAAAGAATTTTTTCCTCAGGTAGACAGCAAATGTTGGAGGTGTGATGGGGGAAGACGGACATAACTGGAGATAATATTTTCTGGGAGTTTAATGAGTTGGCAGACTACTCTGTCAGAGATACTGGTGAGCAAATTAAATTTTTTGAGCTGTGTTACAGAATCAGAACTGCCTAGGACATAGTAAGGCCTTGCTTAGTTTATATATGGTGGCTGCCAAAAAAGCAATTGCAAGAACATGGAAATCAAAGTCTAAACCAACTTTATTAGTAGTAGTGACTATAGTAACAGAGATAAAACACCTGGAATTGGGAACTTTAGAAAATGGCAGGAGCAAATTACATAGAAAAAATGGGAATTGTGAGAATAACAGATGCAGAGGAGGAACAAAGTTTAAAAGAAGGCAGGATTTGAATGAGTTACATAATGTTTGACCGACAATGACTGGATAGATTTTATGTAATGTACAATGTTTGCAACTACAATGATGTCAACATGGTTTCTGATGTATAATGTTTGCAATTAAAATTATGTCAATATGGTTTGTTTTCATTTATATAAATGTATGACTGCCTGTGTCATACATGATAATTTAATAAAATGTTTCTTGTTTTAAAAAAAATAAGATTCTGTACTCACTGGGTGTAGCAATTTCAATGATCGGTGCTACTTTTGTCTTCTATTCATGGACTATTCTATCTGGTTTTCTCACATCTAATTTTGAACTATTGGCAATGGGTGATCCCATGTGATATAAACATCATGTTCTATATAATGCTTTGTGGTTTGTTTAAAATGCTTCTCAGCTATTCAGTATTATAATGTTTGCACAATCCCCAATGCAGCAGTCTTGCCACATTATTATGCCTTTCAGTATACAGGCCTTCTGTCATCAAGTTCAAGTTTCCTGGTAACACTAGACTTTTAAAATGCTTATCATCATGTCCCTATTCAATCAGGCCAGATATTTCTTAGGTTTCTGTATATCTGAATGACATTATCAGTTATCTACCTTAACCTTTGGACTATCTACTGCAACAAGGTGTTCACAAAGTGTCTAGCTCCAGTTACAGCATATTGTAGGCTACAGGGTATCCACATTTTCCATATTTAGGTTCATAGGTTCATACTATGCTATCTGCCCTAGGGCATTTATAAGCCTAGCCAGAGTGTGTTTGGCTTTCGCCACTCATTTTAAATGAATTTTGCTATGCCCTTTTTCAAGGTTAGTATACTGTGCCTCTGTCTAACAGTGACACATAAGTGATACCCGGGGTAAACCTACGATCTCCCATCCACTCATCAAGATTCCTCTTGAAGAGAGTCAATGAGGGACTCTGCCTAACCTGGACTGGGATTTTATTCCAGAGGGAAGGGAGCCTCTGGGTTATGAATCTGTCCCTCCAGCATGTCCTATTTATTTCAGTGCTGAGGTTCAAGTCTCTCGAGCGCGTAGCTCAATGGAATTTGGATTTTCTGAGGTGCAGCATGTCCATTAATTCCGGGTTGGACATGGCTTTATACGTCAGGCACAGATCGCCTCTGAGCAGGCGGTATGCCACTGAGTAGAGCTGGAGTTTCTTTAACCGGGCAGCATATGGCATCTGTTTAAGCCCTTTGATCCTCTTGGTGAGGTACTTTTGGGGTCTTTCCAGTTGCTGCAGGTGTCTGGTAAGGTATATCCCAAAAGGGGCATTGTACTCAATTATGGGCCTGATGAGAGATGAGTAAAGAGGCACGATGACCTCCCCTGATCTAGATGTGAATCCCTTCATGATTAGGTGGGCTATATAAAATGTTTTTCTAACCACTTTGGCCACGTGGGTTTCAAATGAGAGATTGCTATCAACTTGGGTCCCCAGGTCCCTAATTACTTCTTCTGTACTTAATGGATTACCACCTATGTGGTAATTTGTGGGCACTTTGTTTTTGCCAAAGGGGATGACTATACACTTTTTGGCATTTAGCTTGAGGCCATGGCTCTGGCACCAGTTGTCTGTTTCTATGAGGCCCTTTTGCAGGATGCTTGTGTCGGCTGGAGAGTCGATTATGGCGCCTAGTTTGCAGTCATCTGCGAACTTGGTCAGCCACAGTCCTTCCGTGTTGGCCTGTATCTCAGAGAAATATATACCAAACAAGAGAGGTCCCAGGACTGAGCCTTGTGGGACGCAACTTGTAACTGGTTTGGAGTCTGACATGGCTCCAGTAATTCTAACCATGTGGGTTCTGTCCTTGAGCCAGTTTGCAACCCATCTAGTGACATAGGGGTTTATATTTAAGCTGGTGAGCTTATCTATAATGCCCAAGTGGGGTATTTTATCGAAGGCTTTTGCGAGGTCCAGGTAGGCTGTGTGGACCACCTTCCCCTCGTCAATGGCCTTGGTGACTGTTTCAAAGAAATCGACCCAGTTTAAGAGGCAGGATCTGCCCTTAACAAAGCCGAACTGGGTAGGATCCAGTGTCTGTAGGTCCCCAATATCTTTATTTATGAGGTCCATGATGATCCTTTCCATAGCTTTGCAGACCAAGCTAGTCAGGCTTATGGGGTGATAGTTTCCAGGATCCGTTGAGGCACCACCTTTCTGGAGAGGGACAACTGTTGCTGTACGCCACTCTTTGGGTACATATCCTGTAGTAAGGCTGAGACTGAACAGTAGTTTTATATTTGGGTCTAGCTCTTTCTGGAGGTCATGTAGGACGCAGTCCGGGACACCGTCTCGTCCCATAGATGCTGTGTTTTTTGCTTTGGAGAGGGCGGCTCTTACCTGAGCATCTGAGATGTCAGGGGGGCAGCACTCTGCTGGGATAGATATTTGCCCTTTTGGTGGGGAGGGGGGGGGAGAAGTTTGCGCTGAACCTGTCAGCTAGGATGTTGGCAATGTCTGTGGGTTCGTGTATTTTTGTCATTTTGGACTAATTCTGAGCATATCTGGTAATTCCCACCCACGTTCCTAACATAACTAAAGAAAGCCTTGTGATTATCCTTAGTGTCCTGTGCAATTTTTCTCTCGAAGCTGGCCTTAGACAATTTTATGAGTGCCTGTAGTTTTTTGCTAATACTGATCAGAGATGCCTTCCCTTTTTGGGATTTTGCTCTATCATGTAGTAGCTTCCTCCTTCTATTGTATAGTTTGTTAATGGCTGGGGTCCACCAGACAGGATGCCTGCCTTTGGAGGATTGGGTCTTGGTTTTATTTGGGATTGCATGATCCATGCATTCCTGAAGGTGTTCATAGAATGCATTTATAAAGGATTCTGCGGTCTGGGCCGTATTTTCCACAGGCCCGGGGCTTTGAAGGATTCCACCTCGGTTTTGAGGAGTGTGAAATTTGCTTTAGAGAAGTTTTTCACTGTGGTTTTCTGGGCAGGGGGTGGGGTCGGGATGTGAATATCCAGTGAGATTAGTTTATGGTCTGATCTTACCAGTGAGGGATACACTTCTGGTCTGGAGCACAGAGCCCCCATGTTGGTGATGATCAGGTCCAGTATGTTTTCCCCTCTTGTGGGAGTGGTAACAAGTTGTTCCATAGCATTTGAGTTTATAAATTCTAGGAACGTTTGGTCTAGGGCGTTGGAGCTAGAGTAATGCTCCCAGTCTATGTTTGGGTAGTTGAAGTCGCCCAATATAATGGTGTTTGGAGAGACCTTCATATTTTCCAGTGTTCTCAGGAAGGCCGAGTGGGGTTCCTGGGTTTGGGAGGGTGGTCTGTAGCAGGCTATAAACTGGAAGGCAGTTTTACCCACTGTTAGTTGCACATGGATAGTCTCTGATGCTTCGTGCTGTGCCACCAACCTGGAGGTGTGGGTAACTTTGATGAATATTGATACTCCCCCTCCTTTTGTGGTTCAGTCCAAGTTTTGGGGCTGAAAAGCATGGTATGAGGTATAACCTGGTAGTGCTGGGGTGCTCTCAGGAGCCTTGAACCAGGTTTCTGTTACTGCACAGATATCGATGTTCTCCATGCTAAGGAGAGTTTCGAAAAGTGCATCTTGAGGTTTAGACTTTTGGCGTTGAGTAGCATTACTCTTAGTTTCTTATCCCTTGTGATACCTATGGAGGTGGGTTTGTCTTTTGAGCCTTGCCTAAAAAAGGCACTATGGGGGTGGCAAGAGCCTTTGCCAATATCCAAAAGCCCAGGGGTGACAGGTGCATGCCGTCCCTAGCGAAGCATCGTGGCTTGTCGGGCATGTCATCCCAGGCTGACAGGCATTGGATCCCCTTTGAATGACACCAATACTTAAGCCAATTGTTGAAATTGATCATCCTGTCTTCATATTGCGGCATCATTCTTGGTGAGGGTAAGATGCTACTCAAGGTCAGGGTTATACCGGCCTAGGCTACATGCTCAGAGAGCTGCTCTATGTCTCTTTTCATGTAGTCCAGGGAGGTACGTCTCAGGTCATTCACACCAGCATGGACAATGACTGAGTCATATTTGTACTTGCCTTGGAGTGACCTGAGTGCTTGTGTTATGTGGCAGATCCTAGCGCCCGACAGGCAGCTCACAGTGACCTTCTCCTTGTTCAGCCTGGTGAGCGGGACGTCAGTGTGCCTGACAATAGAGTCACCTATTACAAGTGTATCAGGTGTGTTGTTTAGCCTTAAGGGGTGTGACTGTTCGGCACACTGGTTTTGTGAGCTATGTGTTGCACGTGTTTTGTTTTGGGGTAGCGGTTGCTTGGGTGTCTGCTTTGGAGGTCTCTGCTGCTTAGGCAGATTTTTATTTAGCGCATCCGAGTATGTTTTTGTGTGTTTATGTGTTTGGTTTGCTGTCGTGGTAGGTCTATGTGAGACTGGAATTGTAGTGAGTGCGGTTTCCTTCTCCTCCTGACTGGTTACGCCAGTACTGAGTTGAGAGAGCTTAGCCTCCAGTTTGGCTAAATGGTTGCTTCTCTCACATGTGTTGGAATTTGTTGGGAGGAGGAGAGGGTTGTCTGTGTACATGAGGCAGTCGTAACATTGCCTCAAGATTCCCAGATTCACCAGCTGGACCAGAGAGGAGATTGACAACTGACCTTTGGACATGCTAGAATAATATTGGGAATTCCTTTATAATTGAAAAAAAGGGCCAATGGGGAACAAAGTACTCAAGGGGAGTTTGTGAGGGTGTAGTGCTTTTAATTTTTTAGTGCTGACTTATATAATTGCTTTAATGAGCAAGTGCCAGGCTTTAGAGTAGGAATAGGGTGTTTATTATGAGAACTAGATCAGTTCCTAAGGGAAAAAGTAAAGAGCAGACTTTGTGGAGCCAAGAATGGTTTTAACCCAATTAAGCGGAGCTGCCCGATGCTGCGCTATGCGCAAAACCATGCAAAGCCGTGCCAAAGCGGGTTTTATACAGGGGGACTTGAAAGAGCTAGAAATTGGCCCAAAACGGCCAATAGACTACCAGATTCTTGTGCTGGGAACACTCCTCCAGGGATAGATAGACTGCTCTAAGCTCCCCACTGCCACTGGTGAACAAAGAAGCCTCCCTTTATCCAAGAAAGGAAATGGGCAACACAGGAACTTTCCAAAAGTCCAGAATACAGCAAAGCCTGTATTTGTACTACTCTAGGTCAGGAAAGACGGGAAACAAGGATAATTTTTTTGTTTAACAAAAATCCTCCTTCACATATCATTAGTGGGTAAAAAAGTGATAAAACCAGCACTTAAACATTGTGAACTGGAACAAAACCTCTTTATTCACACAGAGAATAAAACCAAGCGCTTTCGCCTGAGAATCTCAGGCTTTTTCAAGGTACATGAACTGTGTGGCCATTCAGTTTATATAACTCTCTTAATTGGCCAAATTGATTAATTAAACTCATTAAAATTAATTAATCAAAAAACATTAATTGTTGCCCTGAACAAAAAAGTGCTTAAAGTGCAACAGTATTTCTAAAACTGTATCTAATAATGTAACATTAAAAAATGACACTTTGAAAGGGGATGTATTTGAAGGTCTTGGATGTTGTTTACTGGTATGCTATTTACATATTTAGGTAGTATTTTTATATTAAGACCAAATCTTTTAATATACTTTTTTAAAGCATTTTCGAAAACATATTCATCATGTTTACATTTAATATATGTATTATAATATAGCACATTTTTTTAATGTTACATTTTTAGATACATTTTTAGAAACACTGTTGCACTTTAAGCACTTTTTTGTTCAGGGCAACAATTAATGTTTTTCGATTAATTAATTTTAATGAGTTTAATTAATCAATTTGGCCAATTAAGAGAGTTATATAAACTGAATGGCCACACAGTTCATGTACCTTGAAAAAGCCTGAGATTCTCAGGCGAAAGCGCTTGGTTTTATTCTCTGTGTGAATAAAGAGGTTTTGTTCCAGTTCACAACGTTTAAGTGCTGGTTTTATCACTTTTTTACCCACTAATGATATGTGAAGGAGGATTTTTGTGAACATTGTCTCCTAACACTACTTTTAAGTGGTGTTGTTGATTAAGACTGAGCTGGTGATCTTCTTTTGGACTTCTTGGTTTTTGTGCTGCTTTGGTTTCATAATTTTTTTGTTTTTTTCTTTTTTACAACAAACAGCAGGAAAATGCAATAAATATGTAACACAGGCTAGTGCACTTGAGTGTCTAGCCTCAACAGGTAAATGCAACTTGCTTATCTTTGCAGAGTCTTTTTCAAAGTGTCAGGAATCTCTTTCTTGGGCGAGTGATCTCTTATACAAGCAGGGATTCCAAGAGAACAGTCAAAAGTCTTTCTTGACTACTTGCTCACACAGGATTATGTTCCTGGGATGTTAACTATACACCTCAGTTCAAAGAGCTTTTCTTTCACGTGAAAAAATAGATCCTTAGTTAACCCGATTTTTAAGGTTTTCTACTCAGGCTTCAGTCATTGTGAGGGAATACCTCAGGATTTTGGGTCTCATGGCATCTATGATTCTGATGATACCTCTGACAAGACTCCACATGTGAAGGATACAGTGGTATTTGAAATCTCTTTGGTATTAACATCAACACCCTTTATCTTTTCAAATCCCAGTGCTGGGGTTTGTCAGAAGAGAAACTGGTGGAGATGACATATTCTTAAATCCAGGTCTCCCCTTCTCCCTCCCTGCTCCAAAGCATTCAGTCATCACAGACACTTCAGACTTTGCTTGGGGAGCAGTTTCAGAAGGGATAAAAGTCTAAGGGGTGTGGGACACCAAAGACAGATGCAAGTACATAAGTATCAAGGAGATGCTTCCTCTGATCAAGGCACTCAACTGTCTGAATTATATTTGGTCTGCTGGACCTCTTCAAGTTGTAACAGACAATACCACAGTCATGTGATACATTAACAAACAAGGGGGAACCTGGTCTTACCCCTTTGCAGACAAGCCATGTTACCCTGGGATATAACTTCACTCTACATGTGTCCTATATCCTGTCAGAGTAAAACTGTGTGTCAGACAAGCTTAGCAGGAAAAAGACTCATTAATGGAAGCTAGATCAGGGGGTCTTCTAAGCTTTGATCTATGCTCCTCAGGTAGACCACTTTGCCTCCTCTCTGAACAATCAGCTGGCAAAATTCTGCTCCAGGACTCCATGCAAGAAGGTCAGGTAGACAGATGCCTTTTGCTTTCCTTGAACAGGAATGTTCCTGTATGCTTTTCCACTCCTTCCACTGATATCCAAGGTACTTCCAAAGATTTAGAAGAAATCCCCAAAGATCATTTTGGTTACTCTTCTGGCTCAGGCAACAGTGGTTCTCCCTTCTTTTGGAAATGACCATAGGCAATTACCTCAAGCTTCTTCACAGAACAGGGCTGTTTAATACACCCTGACCTCTGTCAACTTCAGCTGACTGCCTGAATGATAAGATCTCAATTCCATTTAGGCATCTGTTTACTGACGATGTGCAGCGAATACTAATTGAGACAAGAAAGCCTGCTACTAGAAAAAAAGAAGTTATGTCTTACCATAATGTTCCATCTGTGTTGTAGATCTTTATTCATTCATTACTGTTAGGACTTTGGTTCTGCCCTCGGAACCGACACGGCCGTTACCAAGCTCACACCAGCCAAAATCTCTCAGCTAAGATCTAACCACAATGCCCCTCTCATAGTCTCTTCAGATCGACTTTGCCTGCCATTACAGTATAGAAGTAATAATAGTGATAGTAGGAGGCTCTGTCTGAGCAGATACCTTAATTAATAAGCAAATCCTAAAGTCCACCATGAGTCCAGGCAGGGGGAAGGAGGGAGGGAAGTAATGAATGAATAAAGATCTACAATACAGATGGAACGTTATGGTAAGACATATCTTCTTTAGCTGATGTTGTAAATCTTTATTCATTCCATACTGTTAGGACAGCGTCCCCAGCTACTTGAGTCCTGGGTGGCCCTAAGGAAGGACATTCATGAACACCATAGAACCAAAAGATACTCATCCCCTTGGAGGCCAAATCCAATTTGTAATGAATGATAAAGGTATGAGGGCTTGCCCAAGTGGCTGCTGTGCAGATATCATCCATAGAGGCTCTGGAATGAAAAGCCACTGAAGTAGCCATCAATTTAGTAGAGTGAGCCTTTATTTTGGAAGGTAAGGACACTTTGTTCTGATGGTAGATTAAAGTAATGGCATTTCTGAGCCAAGAAGATAGTCATTTTGGAAACAGGCTTACCCAATCTGGGACCTGCAAAGGCCACAGACAATTGATCTGTTTTTCTGAAAGATTTAGTTTTGTCCAAGTAGAAACAAAGTTACCTATGAACATTGAGGGTCTGCAGAAGATATTCCCCTCTATTTGAATGGTGAGGAAAAAAACTGGTAGGTCAACAGACTAATTAATGGAAAACCCAGAAATAACTTTGGGCAAAAAGGAGGGGTCAGTACTTAGGGACACTCTTTTCCTATGAAAAATCAAGTAAGGTCTCTTGACACTCAACACCTGCAACTCAGATACTCTTCTCGCTGAGGTAAGGGCTACTAGAAGCAGAGTTTTCAAAGACAAAAATTTTATATCACAGGAGTTAGAAGGCTTGAAGGGAGGACTTGTTAACAAATGAAGCACCAAAGTCAAGTCCCATGGTTCTATCGGAGGCTTGACTGGAGGTTTAATATGTAATACTCCTTTCATGAAAGTCTTACACAGTCGGTGTGACATAACAGATATCTTGTCAATTCCATTGTGAAAATTTGCAATAGCTGCTAAATGCACTGCGTTGATGCTGAAACTCCTCCATGCAATAGGTTAGTCCGGTATTGTAGGATCGTCTGAATAGGCAGGAAAAAGGGAACTATGTTATGTTCTTTGGCCCATCTAGAGAACCTAGTCCACTTACTAGAATAATTTTTTTTTCTGGTGGAAGGTTTGTGCGAAGCCAGAAGAAACTCACGAACAGGGGATTAAATATCAGGTAGCCTGGCAATCATCGGAAGTGGAGAAATCAAGCTGTGAGCTTGAGGCTGTGGAGACTGGGGTGAATCAGTCCCTGAGGATGAGACAGCAGACCTTGGGATTGATCCAGGATCCACGGGCTGTGAATCAGGTGAGGCCACAGGAAAGGAAACCAGACTTGACAGGGGCAATAAGGATCACTCTGCTTCTCAACCTTTGAGCTTTCTGGAGGAATTTCGGGATGAGGGGAAATGGGGGAAAGGCATACAGCAGACCTGGAGGTCAATCGTGTGAGACCATCCCTCGGTGACTCCCCCTGAGGAGGGATCAGGGCAAAATAGCTTCTGCATTTGTTGTTTAGGGGAGAAGCAAACAGGCCGCAGCAAGGCCTGCCCAAACGGCAAAAGATCTGATCCGCTGTTATAGGATTGAGAGACCACATGTAAGGCATCAAAATGTTCCTGCTCAGATTGTACGCAATAAGAGTGGAACTCCTGGGAATATGCGTTGCTATGAGAACGCAGTTGGAAGCCATCGCCCAATGCTAAATTCTCATGGCTACCCAACACAGGGGGTAAGACCTGATTCCACCTTGTTTGTTGATGTACCAGATGACTGACATGTTGTCCAATTGAATTGCAATGGTCCCAGAAGGAAGGAATGTGTGGAACACTTGCAAAGGTAAGAGAACTGCCCTCAATTCCAGGACATTTATATGCAAATTGGCCTCCATGGGGGACCAGGTTCCTTGGACCGTCTTTCCCTGGAAAGTCCCCCCACCCTAACAAGGAAGCGTCTGTGATCACTGTGGCCCTGGGCTGGGGAAGACAGAATGGTTGACACCAACGATTTGATTCTGGCTTCATCCACCAAAGCATTTGTTTCCTGCAGAGATTTTTAAAGCTTATCATGTGGTCGAGTGGGTGAATTAAAATCCACCATTGTGATGAGAGGAGCCACTACAATAGTCTCATGTGCAACCTCGCCAGTGGTACCAAGGTAATGGTTGCTGTCATACAGCCCAGTAGTTGTAGTACAAGGCGTGCTGGTACAAATATCTGCGGGAGGAGGACTTGAATCTGGTTTCTTATTTTTGAAAGCCTGTGAGGAGGGAGGGAAGCTTGACAGGACGTTGTGTTGAAGATCGCTCCAATGAATTCCAGTGCTCTTGATGGAGACATGTGTGATTTGTCCATGTTCATCGTGATACCTAGGCGAAGAGCAAGGCCTTGAGTGTAAGAGACTAAGAATGAGAAGATTCCTGGACGTGGTGGTAAAGAGCCAATTGTCTAGATATGGTAACACCTGGAATCCTTGTAGTCAGAGATTAGCTACTACGACTGCCATGTATTTGGTGAACACTCTGGGGGCTGTCGAGAGACCAAAGGGCAGTACCCTGAACTGATAATGATTGACTCCTAGACGGAAGCGGAGAAAACTTCAGGAGCGTTTGTCCATCTTTATGTGGTAATACGCATCCTGGAGGTCTATAGAGCACATCTAGTTGTCCTTCTCCAGAAAGGGGAGAATGGACTGTACCGTGACCAACCGGAATTTCTGAGGATTGATGAATTTCTTTAGTAAACTGAGATCCAGGATTGGTCTCCAGTCCCCTGTCTTTTTTGGCAATAAAAAGAACCTTGAGTACAAGCAGGATCCTCTTTGGTCTGGTAGGACTGGTTGGATGACTCTTTCTTAGCAGCTTTTCAATTTCTAAGGCTGCAACCTCCCTCTGACCAGGTGGGATGCCGGGGATTCGTTTCACAGGTCTGAGGGTGGGGTTGAAAGGGATACGACAGCCACTGGATATTATCCTCTGCATTATAAAGGCTTGTTGTAGGACCACTGCTGTCCAATCAGTTTTATTATTGCACCATTCATTTTCAATATGGATTTAAACAGAATTCTTATTGGTCTTTCCTCTGACAAGGAAGACTTAGGTGTTTTTGGTATCGTTCAACCATCTAATATAGTCAATTTCAATAATACTGATCATCCTGAACTATGCTGTGAAAAATTGTTTCAGGACTTAAACAAAAATATGAAAACATTGAGATCCAATGTGTGGCATGTGAAATTATTCAAGGCCTATATGGCCAAGGGTATAACTCCTCAAGGACTTGGGGTAAAAATTCAACCTCTGGCTACTGAGGCTGATGAACAATTAACCACAGCATGGTCAAATATACAACAGGAATGCTCCATGAAATTCGTGGAAACATTATCCAACTATTATGAACGAGTTATTGACCAAGAAACACTGATAGTCAGCAAATTATGTAATGACTGTAATCAATATAAAGATGAACCATTTTTTTCTAACTTATTGACCAAATTAAGCTCTGATTTATTCAGTTTTGAACACCAACTAAAGGAAAGAAAAATTAAAAAATTTTTAAGGGACCAGACTGATTATGAGAAGGGCCAACCTTTTAGACAGATCAGGCATGTTAGATTCGAGGGCAGCAATAGGAATACCAACCAAACCCCAAGATGAAAACGCCCTAGATCTATTCTTAAGAAACATAACACTTTTACAGATTCTTCAGAGGGTGAATCTTCCTCTGGTACAGATATCGATGCACTACACACCACAGACTCCCCGAGCCCCAAACGCAACAACAGTGGGGCCCCTTTAGGCCCTATAACAGGGGAGGCAGGAAACACAGAAAAAGTCAGAAGTTTACAGAATCTGACGGAATTGTTGACCAACAAATAAATACAGATGCCAATACTAATGTATTGAATATTTCTGACACTGTACTATCTGAATCACAAATTGCTCTGTTAAATAAAGGTCTTTCTTTTATTCCGGGTTTTTTGTGTGTCCGAGGGCATTTTTGCACAGGATATAGTAGCATTTTGTAGATTAATTAACCTTAGATTACATTTTCAGGATAAACATGAACAAGACTACGTGACTGTTAATTTTAAATACCATAGATCTTCTTTTACTCCACCCATGCATCCTTGTGCAAACCTTTTTCAACATAGTGTTCTCAAAGATCTACACTTTACATCAAACATGATTCCACCCATGTTGAATAATATTTCTCAGATTGATTCCACTAGTTTAGCAGAATTAGTTGACAACAAACAATTGGTAATCATTTCTGCTGACAAAGGAGGTGCTGTTGTTGTTATGAACTGGTCCGATTATGATATTGAAGCTCATAAACAACTGGATGATGCCAGATACTATATGAAAATGCCATTAGATCCCACTTCCATGTTCAAACAACAAACTGACACTTTTCTTAACTCAGCAGTAGAGAATGGGATCATAACATCAAATACTCTCAACCACCTTACTATTACTGATCCAGTCAGTCAATATATATATTTTTTACCCAAAATTCACAAAGATCCTCTCCACCCACCAGGTAGACCAATTGTGGCAGGAAATGGCTCTCTTACTGAACCTCTTTCCAAATTTCTTACGAAATATTTTAAGCCTTTGCTAAAATGGGTAAGATCTAGGATCCAGGACACCACTGAATTTTTGGGCATTATTAATGACATGCAAATAGAGGACAACTGGTGGTTATGTACCCTTGATGTCAGCGCACTATACACAAATATTCCACATTGGGCTGGACTGGATGCTGTTGAATACTGGCTTTATAAATCACAAATGTACAAACCTGGCTTTAACACTTTCCTGATATGTCTGACTGAACATGTTCTCACAAAAAATGTTTTTTTTCTATGGTAAACAATGTTACCTTCAAATCAAAGGTACTGCCATGGGGGCATCCTTTGCCCCCATCTATGCTGACTTATACATGGCATATATTGAAGATCAAATAATATATGATGATACACACAGTCTCTATTTGGCTGAGATCGATATCTGGCGTAGGTATCTAGATGATTGCTGGATGGTGTGGAGGGCTGATATTGAATACTTGAACGAGTTTGTTGAATATCTTAATGATAACAAATGGGGCCTACATTTTACCATCAACTATGATAAATACAGGATTACCTATTTGGATGTATTAGTTACTAGAAATGCAGATAATACACTCAGCACACAAGTATTCCGGAAATATCCCAAATATAATACCTTACTCCACACCTCCAGCTTTCATCCCAAACATATAGCCAGAAATATTCCAAAATCACAATTCATTAGGATGAGACGTATTTGTTCAGATGACAGCACCTTTCAGAATTATCGCCAGGACTTAACTGACAGGTTTAAACAAAGGGGCTACAGCATGGGTTATGTTACCACAGCCAGTAACTATGCATCCCAACTTAATCGTGATGATCTCTTAAGATACAGGAATAAATCACAGAGCAATAATATTTTGCGTTTCACAACCACCTATGGCAGAAATACAAATAAATGTATTGATATCACTAAACGGCATTGGAACATTCTTCTTGCAGATTCTGCTTTGTCCAACCACATACCTGATACATGTTCATTTTCTTTCATTCTTTCAAAAAAGGCAAAAACTTGGGTGCCTATTTTAATCATTACAAACATCATTCTGATTCTAGGAATTTGCACATGTTTCAGACATCAATACTAGGAGACAAACTTATGCCTTGTGGACAGTGTAGCAATTGCAAGCGTACTAAAAACCAACATTTTTTTCAGCAATAACAGCAGTCACATCTTTGACAAAGTTTTTTGCCAATTGCAATACAGATTAGATTATTTATATGGACTCTTGTAGCTGTCATGGATTTTACATTGGCCAAACATCAAGACCCTTTAGAATATGTATATCTGAACATTTGAGTGATGTCAGATGTAAAAGAGCAAGTAATGCATTGTATAAACACACCCTCAAACACAGTACAGCCAAATTTCATTTCACCATTATTGATAAAATAATTGGTGACAGAAGTAATAAATCAGGATGGCATATCAAATTAAATGCAAAAGAAAAGAAATGGATAGTAAAACTTGGTGCATTATTTCAGCGTGGACTTAATGAATAATTATATGCATATTTATGAGCTCACCAATCATGTTTTGTTCTTAATTATGATGTATTATATAAAGGATTTCAATTGTGTTATGTGGATTTACACTGATGAAGGCTAGGTAAAAACCATAGCCGAAACCGGTCTGTTTATTGAAATTCTTTACCAATTAAATTAGTTTTCACAGCTCCCAGTTGCTGGCTTCCTTTTTGCTGAATCTGTAATTCTTTTAGCCGTGCAATAGCTTCCGTGCAGGGGAAGGTTTTTGGATGCATATTATCCTCTGCACCCACAAATCCGTTATGAGTTGCCAGTCCTTTAGGTGCAGGGAAAATCAACCCCCGACTGCTTCCAGAGGAAAGCAATCGGGCCACTGTTCAGGAGTGCTGGAAGGGTCTGCCAGAGAAGGAATCTCTAGCAACCTGGTTAGGTGGACTTTCTCTGCCCCGAAAGGGGTGTCTTCCAAATGAGTTGCCCCCTCTGCTCTGAGGGGATTGCTCATCACGAGCATCACAAAAAGATCCTTGGGACTTCTTGAACCACAATTTTCCTTCCCTCTGATTCTTGGAGTAGGACCTCTGGGAGATGGAAAAATGTATGCCCACAGCAGACAAGGTCTTTCTGTCCTTCTCACTATGTGAAAGTATCTCTATTACTTTGGGACCAAAAAGGGAAGATTCGTCAACAGGCGCGTTGACAAAGGAAGATTTAAACGGGTCCGCAAAGTCACAAAAACGCATCCAAGCATGTCGTCTCATAGTGATGCTCGATGCGGCTGCTCGAGCTGACCCCTCGGTAGTGTGAGAAATCAAGTTCATCAAGGAGTTCAAGACTGATTCCAAGGCAGCTAGCTGACAGGCAACAATGTCACGCACCTCCTCAGGCAGTTCCTCCACCAAATGGGCAGACATTTCAGAAATTAGGTCTTTTTGGAGGCAAGTAAAGTGTGCCAAGTAATTCAGCATCCAGATGGCAAAGGTCGCTGAAGCATAGGTCCACTTCCCCAGTCTGTCCATAACCCGAGACTCCCTGTTCGGGGGATGAACAGTGGAACTATCTTCTGCCAGTTCCTTCTTGGTGGCCGCCGCCATGACCATGGAATCGACTACCAGTTGTTTGGACCAATTGGGCTGGTCTTCCGGGGTGGACAAAATTTTATCTGGCCTCCGGGGGGACATGTTCTATGTTGTCCGGGGCCTTACAGGCACACTGCACAATAAGTCAAATGAGCTCATCTGCAGGTGGGGTCACCCACGAAGTAGACAGCCCAGCACAAAAAGCCTGCAAGAACACCAATTCCTCTGAAGAAGAGTTGGAGGGCTTCCAGTCTCCCCTCTGCTTGAGGATCTCGAGAAAGTCTCCAAATGAGACGTTTTCTGGGAGAGACCATGGGGACCCTTCTCCCTCATTGAAATCGGTGTCTTCAGTGATGGATTCCTCAGGGGAATCAAGATGCTTCCTCTTGCAAAGTTTCTTCTGGGATGGCTCCCCAGTGGGATCATCTGAGAAGGATTCTGGAGAGAGGGCTCCCTTGGAGGGCAAGCCTTGCGGCTCCTGTGCTCGAGGTTCCAGAGTAGGAGGGTGAGACAGCTTCAAGCTAGTGGGGGTTTTTAGTTCCGATGCCAGTGGTGTCAACTGTGAGCCTGTTGAAGCAAGAACCCTCTCTATTACCTGGAAAGCAGACCCACCTGAGAAGGGATGGGAGCCCGGAACCAAGAAGGATGACCTCGGAATCAGGGTTACACCCAAACCACGAGGAGCCCGCCTCCAGGTGAGATGCTCTGAAAGGACCAGCAGCTGCCAGGAGAGCCGTGGCCATAGACGGCGCCACAGAAAAAAAAATTGGTGACAAACTAGGTTCCACAGTGCCAACAGCAAAACCACTGCTCCGAAAGTGCCCCAATTCCAAAGGAGCCATAGTGCCAAAAGTAATCGGTGCCGACAGGGAAGCCTCTGTTGTCAACGCTGAGACAGTATGTACCGGGATGGCCATCGGTACTGAAGTCTCCGAAACCCAGGTGGAGGTCAGAGGAGGATAGACAGGAGAATATGCCGTGAAAGCTTCCACTCCAAAGGGGAGGAAAGATCTGGTCTGGGTGGTTAATCCTTTATCTGCCAGAAACTGGTCTACAACCCTCACTACATCCTGTTCTGAAAAATTCCTGGTGGATCTGAAGGACGCTGCCGATGGGGAGTATGGTCTCTCAAGAAAGGGACTAAATTGCTGTCTCAAAAAGGGGTCATAAGAAGAATATTTAGTTCTTGGAAGGTGCTCGATCTTCAGAAGTGAAGGAGTCATTACCAGAGGAGCAGTGTAAGACATCGGCATCGTGGCCGGGGAAGGTGTCGATGCAGATACAGTAGTCGGGGTCTGTGTCACAAACCAGGTCGGCACCGTGGGAGATGGTACAGAGGTCAGCACAGTGGAAGGAGTTTGAGTCAAAATCAAAGGCGGCACCAAGGGAGAAGACAAGGACCCTGGTTCTGAAGCTGTCTGTGCCGACGGCACAGGAGAAGCCCGATGCCGACTCGGTTCCGAGGAGGATGGGGATGTCGGAACCGAAAGGCTCAGTTTCTCCTTATATCTTTTAACATCTTTATAATTAGGAGGTGGTGAGACCTCTGTCCCAGAAAGAGCCTCTGCAAAGGGTGATTTTAACATACTCTTAAGGATAAGTTTGTTCTTGCGTTCAGCCAACGTATGGTTGCTGAAGCTAGAGAAAATGTCGCAAGAAGCATTAAGGTAGTCAATGCCCAAACAGTAAATACACTGGGCGTGACCATCAGAATTGGACAACTTATGCCTACACTTATCACATTGCTTGAAATCAAGCTTGGCCTTATCCGCCATACTACAGAGTATAATCACACTAACCACATCATAAACTAAATAACTAACAACAAGACATGTGAAAGCACTTTTTTTATTTTTTATTTTTTTACAGATAAGGAAATAGTACCAACAATGGCACTAAAAAATACCAATGGTAAGAGAAGGGCTTACTAAGGCAGGGAGAGAGGGAGTAGTACCAACGATGGTATGAAGAACTACCAAAGGTAGTGGGTAGGGCTTAGTCAGGAAAGAATAAAGTAGACATAGGAAAAGACTAGAGACGACAAGAAAAAAACATCTTACAACACACTAGCATTGAGACAAAAACTACAAAAAGCTAACACTTAGCTGAGAGAAGGTTTGGCACATCTGACAAGGAATGCGGCAAACAAGATCTGGAGAGACTATGAGAGGGGCATTGTGAGTAGGTCTTAGCTGAGAGTTTTTGGCTGGTGGGAGCTTGGTAACGGCCACGTCAGTTCCGAGGACGGAACCAAAGTCCTAACAGTAAGGAATGAATAACGATTTACAACACCATATTCATGTATTACCTAACTGACAAGGTTTTCTAGTTGGTGACAACACTGAAGCTTTGGTAGCTGGCCAACTGTTATATCATTGGCATGATATACCACCATATAGTTAAAGTTACTGCAACAGTGATCATTTGAAAATCTACTATTATGACAAGTTTACTTACACAAGTGTATTGGCTTTCCTTCTGCCACACAAAATATATTAACAATCTTCTCACACTGCTTTTACAGTAGCTTAAAATATATAGACATATAAGTAAAAGGGACATTTTAATTACTTGAAACTTCTGTTCAGGTTCTAATAGCAAATTCTTCTATTTTGGAATATGTCTTTATTGTTGAACTCCTCCATGTAAGAGAATAGTTTTCATCATGGAAGAAGCAATCATAACCCCCAAATTCTTAATCCATTGGTGCCTCTATAAATTGGGCACCTAACTCAAGGATAACTATAGAGTTCAAAATTAAAATTAATGGACAGTGTTTTACTTACACTAACCTTATCACTAGACTGTTTACCAAAAGTAACCAGCTTTTGTAATAGTGAAGTTAGAGCTGCCTCTTGATCTGATAAATCAACAAATATGCTACCTGCACATATAACTCCATTATGAATTGCAGAAGGAGTCAGTTCTGGGCATATTGAGAGTGCTGCAAAGAACACTTTTGGCTAACATCAAAGACTGACACAATACTAATTTCACAAACTTTAATCATACTTTAACTTAGAAATTGGGTCTACTCCTGTCATGGTATTAGGAACCCATAAGACTTGGGAGGAATTAAACCGTGAAAGGGCAACTTTATTTCCTTGTCCTCCAATGTATAGCTTTCACCTCTAAGCTAGCTTCCTAAGTGTGAACAGATGGAGGGATAGGGCACACACTTGCCACATACCCTAGCATGGCTGAAATGTAACCTGCGATTCCTTGTAAATTAGTTGGATTAAATGTATCTTTCTGCATACCAAACTCCTTCAGAACCAAAAACAAATAAAGTACAGTTTTGTACCTACCATAAATGTAGATGTCCGAATTGGATAGCATCTGCAGTCATAACAACTGGGTTGTCCTGTCGTCAGGCAGCCCTTCAGTCGGCCGGATTCCAAAGTCCGGGTCCGGCTTCGGCTGATGTCGCACTTCACCCGACGTCATCTCTGTTGGTCTTCGGGTATAAAAGCATCAGCCGACGCCATTTTCTTCAGTGTTTCTTGCCCCAGATGCCAGAAGCCCTATAGAAGGCTAAAAATTTTGGATAGATGCCAATGTTTCCAAAAGATAGAGGTAAACACAAAAATAAGCATGTATGTACATAAATACAAACAAATACACCATGAAAGAAATCGGGCCACTAGCTAGCTATTAGAAGGGTAAACACCCTAGGAGTACCACAGAGGGAAGGAGGGAGGGTAATCCTGACTGCAGATGCTATCCAATTCGGACATCTACATTTATGGTAGGTACAAAACTGTACTATGTCCTTCATGGATGCATCTGCAGTCATAACAACTGGGTAGAATACCATAGCCAACTAGGGAGGAGGATAAAAGTAGATTATGGTGTGTTTAGGATCCCTTGCAGAACAGCAGTGGCAAACCCTGCTCGGGATCTGGAATATAGAGGTAAATTATAATGCTTGGCAAATGTATGCACGGAGGTCCAAGTAGCCGCCTCAATAATGTCTTTGGTAGCCACTCCTCGTAAGAAGGCTGTGGTAGTGGCTGTTGCCCTTGTAGAATGAGGTCTTATGTTCTGTGGAATTGGTTTTCCATGGAAGGAGTAACAGAATCGTATGCAATTTCCTATCCATTTGGAGATTGTCTGTTTGGAAATAGCTTTTCCTTCCCTTCCTGTTGCATAGGCTACGAAAAGTTGGTCAGTCTTTCTGCTATTTTTTGTTCTGTCCAAGTAGTAGCGTAGCTGTCTATGTACATCCAAGGTATGCAGTATTCTTTCCCCTCTGTTTTGTGGGTTGGGAAAGAAGGTAGGTAGGTGGATTGGTTTAAAGACACTCTGGATACCACCTTAGGCATAAATGTAGGATTAGTCCTCATGGACACTCTATCTTGGTGGAAGATTAGAAAGGGTTGCACTGCCATTAAGGCCTGTAGTTCTGAAACCCTCCTTGCTGAAGTAATTGCCAGTAGGAAAGCAGTTTTCCATGACAGGTGTTGTAGGTCTGCTGTTGCTGCTGGTTCAAAAGGTGATAGTGTCAATTTTTCTAGCACAAAGTTCAAGTCCCAAGCTGGCAATGGTGGTTTCCTTGGAGGTTTTACATTCTTGATTCCTCTGAGGAACTGCCTGAGCAAAGGGTGTGAAAAAACAGGTGGATCAAAGCTGTATTCTGCTGAAATAGCTGATGCATGAATCTTGATGGAGGAGTAGGACAGGCCTGAATGAAGTAGTTCGCCAGATACTCCAGAATGTTAGGCATATCTATGTTTGATACATCTTTTCCTCTTTCAGAACTCCAAATGACAAACCTTTTCCATTTCCCAGCATAATTCCTTCTAGTTGAAGGCCTGCGTGCTTCAAGAATAATGTCTTTAACTCTTTGTGAAAGTTCTGTATTAGCAGCTGCTATGTGATGTTCCATGCAGTCAGTTGCAGCGTTTTAGGTTTGGATGCATGGTGCTGAAGTTGTTCTGAGTTAGCATCAAAGGCATCAGGGTATTGGCCACATATTGTTCGAGACATGCTCCTCAGCAGTGGGTACCAATGCTGTCTTGGCCAGTTTGGAGCTATCAGGATTATCCTTGGACGTTCCTCCTTGATTTTTAGTAGTACTTTGTGTATCAAGGGAAGAGGTGGGAATGCATATGCTGTTAGGCCTTTCCAGCTGAAGGAGAGCGAGTCCACTTTCCATGCTAGTGGGTGGAATGTCCTTGTGCAGAATTTTTTGAGCTGGTGATTGAAAGGTGATGCGAATAGATCTATCTGAGGCATTCCCCATTTCTTCGAGATGGTCTTGAAGATATCCGGGTGCAGCTGCCATTCGTGGGCATCCGATGTGGTCCTGCTTAACATATCTGCTAGAGAGTTTTCTTTTCCTGGCACAAATATTGCCTGTAACTGGATGTTGTAGCTGAGTGCCAGGGTCCACAGCTCCAAAGTCATTCTGCATAGGGGTAAGAATGAGTGCCTCCCTGTTTGTTGATGTACCACATGACTGTGGTGTTGTCTGTCCTTATCATCAAGTGGTCCTCCTTGAGAAATGGTCTGAACTTTTGGATTGCCAGTTTTACTGCCAGCATTTCTTTTAGGTTGATGTGCAGGTGAAGTTGGTCCTGTGTCCACAATCCTTATGCGCATTTGTCCAGCATGTGCCCCCCATCCTAGGTCTGAAGCATCTGTTGTGATGGTCTGGCTTGCTTGACCCTTGCGAAAGGGCAGGCCTGGGTTTGACTGGCATGCCTGAGCCCACCATAGGAACTCCTGTTTTAAGCATGGTGTTAGTGGGATTTCGTTTCTAGGCTGTGTCTGTGTTGGGACCATAAATTCTTTAGGTACCACTGTAGTTTTCTCATATGTAGTCTGGCAAATGGAACCAAGATTATGCATGATGCCATGAAACCCAAGGCCTGCAGTACCTTTCTTGCTGTTAACTTGTTCAGTTTTGTTAGTGCCAAGAAGTAAAGAGGGAGCTCTTTTGTTTTTCTGTAGTTAGGAATGCCATTTGTCTTACTGTGTCCAATTCCGCTCCCAGGAAAGTCCTTGTCTGGGATGGTATCAGTCTTGACTTTTGTAAATTGACTGTGTATCCCAGTGCTTGAAGCAAGTAAATGACCCTTTGTAAATCTGTTGTCAGCTTGCTTTTGTTGTCTCCTTGTATCAGGCAGTCGTCCAGGTATGGATAAATTTGAATTCCCTGTAGTCTGCAATGGGCGATTACTGATGCCAGGCATTTTGTGAATACTCTGCGCAGTAGATAAGCCAAAGGGCAATGCTGAGAATTGATAGTGCTCTGATCCTGCAAGAAATCTGAGGTATCTTCTGCAGATTGGTCGAATGGGGACGTGCAGGTATGCCTCCTTGAGATCTAGAGTTACCAGCCAACACTCCTTGCCCAGCATGGGAAGAAGTTGCTGTAGGGTCAGCATTTTGAATTTTGGGACAATGATGTAAGTATTCAGGGTGGACAGGTCCAGAATTGGTCTCCAACTTTTTTCCTTTCTTGGAACTAGGAATAGTCTGGAGTAGAACCCCTTTCCTTGCTCTGCTGTTGGCACTTTCTCCACAGCTCTCATGTTTGCTAACTCCATTATCTGTTGTAGAGCCTCTGTCTTTTGATTTGGAGGTAGATTTGGCATTCCTCTTTTGTCTGGTAAAGTGTGGAAGTGGAACCGTAACCTTGATCTATGGTTCGTAAAATCCACTTGTCCTTTGTTATGTGGTGCCAGTTTTTGAAAATAAGGTTAGCTTTCCGCCTAGAGGAGCTGCTATTTGTTCCCTGGTAGGCGGGTTTAGGATTAAGTCACTGTGGCTGTGTTGATGTAGTGGCAGGTGTTGAGTCTGTGCCTCTGTTGTTACCTTGCCACTGTCGTCCTCTGTAGGCACCTCCTCTGGATTGGTTTCTGCCTCTGGAACGTCTATTCCTGCCCCTTTGAGGTCTTGTGGGGTCAGGAAAGGACCAATTTTTGGCAGGCCAGTTCCTGCTAAACCTTGGGGGTTGAACCTGCAAGAAATCTTTAACTGTCTGGACTGATTTTGCCTTTTCTTCCATTTTCTTCATAACCTGCTGGGCAGGTGTACCAAACAAACTTGTTTTATCCATAGGAGCATCTAGCAATTTAGATTTAACATGATCTGGTAAAGCTTGCTCCTTTAGCCATGCATGCCTTCTAATTACAGTGCCAGTCATGGCTGATCTAAATGAAGCCTCCAGTGCATCATAGCCACATTTTAAAGAGTGGTTACTAACTTGCTGTATGTTATTTACCATTTCTAATACATATTTCTTATCAAGAGATTCATCAGTGGTTAGCTTTTTAGTTAACTGATCAAGCATAAACTCTTGGTATTGTATCATGTGAAACTGACAGTTTAAAGCTCTAGCTGAGAGAGTGGCTGAAGTGTAAACCTTTTACCCCATCTGTCTAATGACCTTGCTTCCCTTTCAGAAGGAACAGGGTTTTTAGCTATGGTCGCTACTGCCTTGGGACCCTGGGAAATAGTTTCGGGTCTGCAAGAGGGGCCTTGTAAAGGTGGTGATGAGTATCTGGCACCCTGTAAAATCTGTCTGGTTTGGCAGGGGCTTGGGGTAAAGAATCTGGAGCGGAGCAGACATCATTGAAAGCATCATCCACCACAGAGAGAACAGGAGGTATAGCTAAGGGCCTGTGCTGTGGAAGGTGCAAAAGGTCCTAAGTCTTTTCTGGAGTCTGAAAATCCTGTTGCTGCCATTGGAACTGTTCTCGCATGGCATGCAAGGTTTCCCCAAAGGAGAATTCTTCTGGTGGGGAAGCAGCTGGAATGGATTCTTCAGCATCAGAATCTTCAAAATTGGAGAAAGGAGCCTCTGGCTGGTCAGTTATGTCTGATTCATCAGCAGAATCATCAGAGGACACTGGCTCATGGGGCTCTGCCCTAGGTCTCTTCTCTGGGGCTGAGAGGCCCTGTCTGGGTGAGATTGAGATCCTCTAATTAATGAAATTAAATCTTCTGCCAAAGTAAGCATTTGAGAACTGGAAGAGGGCCTGGTTGAGGGGGTTTAACAGGCACTGTTTTAGTAGTCTTGGCTGCTTTAGCCCTGGCGAAGGCCTTAATGGACATGGCTGCTGGAGGCCTAGCAGCACCACGTGCTGGGGTAGAGACATCCAAGGGAATGGTGTCTGATAAGTCAGTGGTAATCACCGTAGTGGGTAAAATTTCTGAGGCCGATTCAAGAGTGTTAGCAGGGACCTCAGTTGTAGAGGTAGATTCAGCTGTATTTTGATCAGTTTTCTCGGTTTGACGAAACCGAGACACTCATGATTTGCTTAACCATGGTTTCGCCGAAACCGCGGACCGCGAGTGTCGGTCTTTTTCTTTGCGTTTTGGCAGAATGCGTGGTCGGAGGATCCGGCGGCATAATGTACGCAAAATCAGAACCGAAAAACTGTTCTGCAAACTCCGACCGACGTCTAGCGTTAGTCGGTTGAAAGAAGCACAGGACGAACAGGCTGCTACGTGGGCTGGGCCTAAGCAAGGCAGGCAGTAAGAGTGGAAATCTTTATGAGGTATTTGTTTCCCACAGGTTAAACAATTATTAACTTTTTCTGACATCGGCTGAGGCAAGAAAGAGTCCCCAACGGGGTACTTAGCTTTAGAAGTCTTCGAAGTAGTATTCGGTAGAAGTAATCTCTGGATCCGACCGACCGGCACTTGCGAACAGCTTCTGCTTCGGGCGCCACGCGGCAAGAAAGACTGAAGAAAATGGCGTCGGCTGATGCTTTTATACCCGAAGACCAACAGAGATGACGTCGGGTGAAGTGCGACATCAGCCGAAGCCGGACCCGGACTTTGGAATCCGGCCGACTGAAGGGCTGCCTGACGACAGGACAACCCAGTTGTTATGACTGCAGATGCATCCATGAAGGACATCTACAAGTTAGTCAAATTCTTTCTTGATATCTAAGGACACAATCACCAAGTGTCTTCAGTTAAGCACAGCATGCCAAACTACTACCAATGTCTTAATAGTATTTTAAAATATCTGATGCCTTGTAATAAATTCACATCAACTCTCATATCAGCCTCTGCAAACAATTTTTTAATGTAGATTTTGCTTTAGTGCCTGCTGACCCTTAACTCACCCACTACTGAGGCATGGCTGTTTCATCGTTCCCTTACCCAGGAATTCCTCCTGAGATCAGGTTGAGCACTATCCAGAGGGAGCCCCCATTCAGTCATCCATGAGGGTGCATTATGCCCTTGCTGGCACCTTAGCACTGAGGATGATGATAATGGCCTAAACCACCCGTCAGCAGGGGGACTTGCAATATGCATAACTGCAGAGGTGCAGAACACCTTCCTCATGTAAGTGCATGATTCTGCTTATCCATGTTGAAGGCTGTTACCAGGTGGTGGCTTAATGAGCCTAATGCTCATCCTCAAGCCACTCATTTCAATACACACTCCTTCTCCAAGGGATTGTCCAACAAAAATTCTATTTCCTCTTCCCTAACAATCTACCTGGGTTTAGGCCTAGAACGTTTCCAGTAAAACTGTCTAAACATCTCTAAGACCTTCAAAGTACTGGAACTCAATAGCTATGTTTCCTCATTACAGAGCTTTAATATGTTATCCTTCCTTTAGCTGATCCATCCTCATGGCTAATACCCTCTGTGATTACTCAGTATTATCAGAGAACCTTAAACATAAATTTGTTTTCTTAAACTCTTCCCTTTTGTTTAAGATACCTTGAATATTCACTCTTGAATCTTTAATGGATTGCCAAAGATTCAATAACGTAAATACTCCTCTTCCAAGTCTTAGAGGTCTTGAAGTCATGTTAACAACATTTCCAAAATTAATCTGTTTGGTTTCCATACTACGTCCATACCCTTTCATTGTTCCTTTACAATCTCCCTAGTTTTCTTACGGAGATCTGTGAGGATTTCCCAGAATCCCATGGCAAGTCTCTCACTGATTCAACAACTAAGCCCTAAATTACCACAACTTACAAAAGATAGCACTAAACAGCTACATCATCTCCATTGCAGCAGTATCCATACTAAGATCGTCAGTTATGTAGCATGGTCAGATTATTACCAGGGAAGTAAATAGTTCCTCAACTAAGTGTGGGAGTGCACAAGAGATTACGTTCGTATGTATTGTGGGGTATCTTTTAACTCATTACAGCCGAATGTGGCTCCAAGTATTTATGTAGTTACTTCCTACTTGCACCTCTAGGCGTCAAATATTGCTTGTTTATATTTGCATTAATAATTCCAAAACCGTGCTACATACAAGGTATCAGAATATTCTACCTTGAAGCATACATGATGGCAAACAAAACTGTACTGATATTTGATCTCTGTTAATGAATATTTGTTATAACTGTAAAGTGGTAACTTTGTTTTTTAAAGGCTCAAGCTACACCCACTTGGAGTTAAAGGTGCACACTCAAGAGCTGCACTGGAGTGAATGAGTTAAATAAAGGGGAGTAATGTATACATTTACAGCCATGTACATCCTAACCTGTTACAACAACTGATAGACCCATCATCCCACAATAACTAGTAAAACATTTGCCAGTCCTAGGTAGTCTAAGAAATCTATCCCCCCGAAATATCATCCCTTGCTATGACCAAATTCCAGTCTCCTAACAAAATGGCAATACCTTCTTGAAAGGCAATTATATCCCCAAGCACTGATGTCAATTCTTTTCTGCTCCAGGGGATTTCTGTATACTTGCTAGGGTCAGCTTCTTTGAACCCCACAAATTTAACTAGTACAACTCTGCCAGTCTAGTCAACATCTGGTAAATAACACTAACTGGGATATCTCTCCTAACTAGCAATGCTATCTCTTTCCTCTGCCCAGCCCTCATACACTGAGAAAACTTCACTCAAAGCCAAACGACACTAACTTTACTTCTGATGCACCTGGTAAGTTACATCAGCAAATTATCGTCAGGGAGATTTACCTAATGTAGGTGAAGACACAAGCCCTTGTAATTGGGCTGTTTAACCCCTTTCACATTCTAAACTATCATCTTCATAATGTAGCCACCCTTAAAGGCATAATTCAAACCGCATCCCTTTTTAATTTGACAATTTGGATGTTAGCAATTTGTACTCCTCTGTACAGAGTGGCAGTAACCCACTTTCTCCTGTTATAATTTATACCAACATTCTTAAGTAAAATCAACAATTATTTTAATGCACATTTCCTTCAAAGTCCCATAAATGATGATATGAAACCAAGTAAGAAAACAATTTTAAAGCTGCTCAAAACCCTTTCAAATAAATTAAACCACAATTATAGAAACACTAACTATATACAGTATTATAATTTAAAGTTTTAATATTCTTTTGAAGATGACTTGGCAATTTTAGATTTAACAATATGCCCTTTCAAAGTACTGGGTATTAGAACCAAAAGGGTTGCACCTGAGATGCTTTTTACCCACCACACAAAATCTGGCTGCTAATAACAGTACAGCCAAACCATACCCCTTTAAGTAATTATTTCAGTCAGTCTCTTGCTCCACTCCCATAATCATGTAAACATCTCTTTAATTAAACCCTTCTTCGCTCCCCTACCCAGCTTAGTAATGCTTGATATACCTAGCCCTACACTTTAGCCTAAAAAAAAACCTTTCCATAACAGCACCACTAAACAACACCGGCTCAGACAATTATGCACCAACATTCACAACACCAGATCTATTATCTTACCTAACCCACATAACACACACACACACACACACACACACACACACACACACACACACACACACACACACACACACACACACACACACAAAAAAGCCATACCCTTAACTAATCCTTACCCTAACCCCCAAATACAGCACAGGCACTCCAACCCCTACCCAACCCCAATTACCTTTTTTGGCCAAAGACACATATGAATTTTGAAAGCCTGACAAATAAAACACTTGGCAAGTAAAACTAACCCTGAATTTATTCAACAAATGAACAAATGCACATCTGATGAACTGCAAAGGAACTATTTAACAATTTTTCATACAAACACGCACAACATATACTCATAAATATAAGTATATATATATATATATATATATATATATATATATATATATAAATTCTTTTATATATATATATATATATATATATATATATATATATATAAAAAATATTTTATTTTATTTATTTATTTTACATTTGTTAACCGGGAGAGTCCAACTGGATACATGTCCATTTTCAGCGGAGGCCCAGGGAGAAAAGCTCCACATGTACAAAAGATGACAATCAATATTCATGATTACATTGAAAAAAATATATAAAATTTTTAAAAGGTGATTATTTATATACATGTTAATAAAATAACAAATAGCAACGGATGGAGCCAGGCATAAATGAAGTCAAAAATCCACACAAAAAATTACGTAGAGCAGTTCAATGTACAATTCAATGTACAGTCACCAGAGGACTCCAATAAATATATGAAAAGAAACTCCTTTTATTGTAGTCGACAAGAGGTAAGTGCTTTCACTATTAAGCTCTCTGACACCATACTAGATTTGAGGGTTTTTTGTAGAAATATTATGTTACGTTTAATTTATGGGGATGTGAACCAAGGACCTCCACCAGTGAGTGTAGTCAATGGTCCATCTGGGTTTAGGAAATTGAGTAGTTATGTTCCTATTAATCATCCTGTAGTTGAGGCTTATTTGAAACTAACTGAAGATGAAGTGTTTGGTTTTTATGACACTCGTGATAACCATCATGTACATTATAAGAATAATTTATCCCATGCTGAAAGGGGAGCACTGAGAGATTTACAGTGTAATGGGCATATTGTAATCCGACCAGCGGATAAAGGTGGCCTTATTGTGGTAATGGATAGGTTACACTATGAGCAATCTATGGGCTCAGTGTTAAGTGATGGTGGTTTCTATGAAAGAATCACCGTTGATGATGTTCGCAAGGTGATGTCTTCGGTTAGTCAAGGTATATTAGATGTTTTTTCTGCCCACCTTGTCACAGAGAGTGTTTTTTCATTTTTGCAGGTAGTGAATCCATTGATTCCACTTATACAAGGCCTTCCAAAGATTCATAAGCACCCCACTAATCCACCAATGAGACCTATAGTGGCAGGTGGTGGTTGGGTTACAGAACCACTTTCTTTATATGTTAAGAAATTCCTAAGACCTATAATTAATTTGAACCCAGTGGTTCTCAGGGACTCTAAACAATTTCTTTTAGATCTTTATCAGTGTATTTCTTCTATTGGTGATGTTGATATTATTCTTGTTACTTTTGACATACAGTCTTTGTTTACTATGATTCCAAATGAGTTGGGTATCCAATTTGTGCATGAGTATCTTTCGTTGCATAGTGACTATACTTCAGCACAGGTGGACCTCATCTGCTACGTTTTAGAGATGGTGCTTGAGAACAACGTGTTTACTTTTAATGGTGAGATGTATCTTCAGAAAAGTACAGTTTTGTACCTACCATAAATGTAGTTGTTGTCATCGATATTTGCTGCACTGTCCTAACACATTGTGTTGGGGAGCATTGTTATCCCATAGAGAAACATGTTGGCAAATTTGACTGACATCATAAAGGTTGAATGACTCCAATCATTATGCCATACTGACATCAAAGGCTGAACAGTGTACAAGAGTCAAACCCATAGACAAACCAATTAACACCAAAATTATGTACAATATACAATACATCTGATGCAACTATGGTAGGTACAAACTATGTTCTTCATCGCACATTGCTGCAGTCCTGACACTTGGCTAGAATCCCAAAGCAGAGGTAAGGGAGGATGGCTAAACTATGATGAAGCAGGAGCTGCCAAAATGCCCTGCAACACAGCAGTGGCAAACCAGCCCTGGATTTAGAGTACAATGGAAGGTGGTAATGCCTAGAAGGTATGCACTGAACTCCAAGTGGCCTCCAAAAAATCCTTAGTTGCCACTGAACTCCAAGTGGCTGCCTCAAAAATATCCTAGTTGGCCACCTGAACCCTCAAAAGGCTGTTGAAGTGGCAGTAGCCCTAGTGGTGGAATGAGGCCTAATCCCAGCTGGAATCTCCTTGCCATGATGGGAATAACAGAAAGCAATGCAAAATCCAATCCACTTAGAAATAGTTTTTTTGACACGGGCTTGCCCTGAGAGCACAAAGCAAAAGAAACTAATAACTGCTGAGATTTTCTGAACCCTTTAGTTCTGTCCAAATAATATCGCAACTGCCTGTGTACATCTAAAGTGTGCAAAATCTTTTCCCCTTTATTTTGGGGATTTGCATAAAAAGTAGGCAAATGAATAGTTTGGTTTAAAGCCACACTAGAAACCACTTTAGGCATAAAGGAAGGATTAGTACGTAAAGATACCCTATCCTTATGGAAAATTAAGAAAGGCTCAACTGCCATAAGGGCCTGCAATTCAGAAACCCTTCTTGCAGAGGTAATGGCCAACAAAAAAGCAGTCTTCCATGACAAATATTTCAACTCAGCAGTAGCTGCAGGCTCAAAAGGTTGTAGAGTGAGTTTCTCCAACACAAAATTGAGATCCCAAGCAGGAGTGGGAGCCCATTGGGGTCTTATATTCTTTGCCCTCTAAGAAATTGCTTGAACAAAGGATGAGAAAACAATGGTGGGTCACAGTCGTAGTGAGCTGAGATTGCTGCAGCATGAATCTTAATAGAAGAGAAAGACAAACCTTTGTCTAATAACTCAGTAAGATATTGAAGAGCCACACTTAAATCAGGCTCAGAAACATCCAAATCCTTAGCTGCACTCCAAAACAAAATCTCTTCCATTTATCTGCATTACACTTTCCTTGTACTAGGCCTTCTAGCTTCCAAAATCACATTCAAAACTTGTTGTGGAAGTTGAGACCCTCTATGGTTTAAAACAGAATATGCCAGGCTGTTAGGTGAAGAGAGCGAAGTTTGACATTGAGCAAATGACTGTCCTCCTGGGACAACAGATGTTGAATCAAAGGCAAAGGCCATGGAGGCTTCCGTACCAGACTTCTCAGTAATGGGTACCAGTGCTGTCGAGGCCAATCTGGAGCTATCAAAATCATCCTTGGCTTGTCCTGTCTGACCTTCAGAAGTACCTTTGGGAGGAGAGGCAGAGGTGGAAAGGCATACACGTGAAGATTTTTCCAATTGAAAGAAAGAGCATCCACTTTCCAAGCTGTGGGATGAAACCTCTTTGTGCAAAACTTTGGCAGCTGGTGGTTTAGTGGAGAAGCGAACAGATCTATGTCTGGAGTTCCCCAGGACACTGTCAATTTCTGAAATACATGAAGATCCAGTTTCCACGTGGGGATCCATGATTTGTCTGCTTAACATATCTGCTAAGGAGTTCTGTGCTCCTGGCAGAAACCTTGCCTGAAGACTTAGTTGTAAACTGAGAGCAGTCTCCCACAAAATCATTGCTTGCCTGCATAGAGGATAAGAATGTGTTCCCCCTTGCTTGTTGATGTACCACATGACAGTTGTGTTGTCTGTTAGAATCAACACCTGCCCTGGAAGAAGTAAATCCTTGAAGGCTATTAATGCAAACTGGACTGCTAACATCTCCTTCAAGTTGATATGTAGATGCTGTAGTCTGACAGGCCACTTGTCTTGTATCCACTTTCCGTTTAGATGAGCTCCCAAGCTGTGTCCGAGGCATCTGTCGTTAAAATTTGACCTGCCTCTGGCCGGGTCACAGAGAGTCCCTTGTTTAGGTGACATTCCTGAGCCCACCACAAAAATTCCTTTTGAATGCAAGGTATTATTGGAATGACAGTGTCCAGATCCTGGCAGTGCTGTGTCCATACATTTTGAGATACCATTGTAACTTCCTCATATGCAGTTTGGCATTGGGAAGCACCAGAATACAAGATGCCATGAACCCTAAGGCTTGAAGGACTGTCCTTGCAGTCAGCCCGGACTGAAGAGATAGATGATGGAAGTAAATGGAAAGATTCTTTTGTTTGTCCGGGTTAGAAAGGCCATCTGGGATGCTGTATTCAGTCTCACACCCAGAAAGCACATGTCTTGAGAGGGTACTAGACTGGACTTTATTTCGTTCACAGAATACCCCAGGCATCTTAGCACTGCTATCACATATTCCAAATGAAGAATAAGCTCGTCCCTTTCTTGAGCCAGAATCAGGCAATCGTCCAAATAAGGATAGATTTGTATTCCTTTCAGCCTGAAGAAAGCTATCACTGGAGCCAGAACTTTGTAAATACTCTGGGCAGTAGATAAGCCAAAGGGCAATGCAGAGAACTGATAGTGAGAAGTCCCAGTCCTAAAGCGCAGATACTTCCTGCAACTTAGCCTGATAGGAACATGAAGGTAAGCCTCCTTGAGATCCAAAGTTACCATCCAGTGATCCTTGCCCAGCAGAGGTAAAAGCTGTTGTAATGTCAACATTTTGAACTTGGGAATGTCCAGATAAGTGTTGAGGATAGATAAATCCAAAACTGGTCTCCACGTGTTCCCCTTTTTTGGTACAAGGAACAGGCGAGAATAAAATCCTAGGCCCCTTTCTGGCATAGGAACCGGTTGTATGGCCCCTATGTGAAGTAACAGAGAAATTTGCTTGCGAGCCTCTATTCTTTGTTGAGGAGGAACGTCTGGCATGCCTTTGAAAGGAGGCAAGGTATGGAAATAAAACCTGTAACCGTGATGTATGATATCCAATACCCATCTGTCTTGGGTAATCAAACTCCAATTTTCTCTGAAAAGTGCCAACCTTCCTCCCAAAGGTGCTGCCAGGCGAGAAGGTTCTGGCAGCTGAAAAGGTAGGTCATTGGGTTTGCTTATGAAAGGACTGACCCCTGCCCTCACCTGAAGACTGTGCAGGGGAACTCCCTGTTCTAGGCCTGAAAGAGCCCTGACCTCTGCCCCTGCCACGTCTAGATCTACCCCTAGACTGGGAATCATAAGAAGGATATGTCCACCCCTTAGAAGGCCAATTTCTACTAAACTTTGGAGGCTAAACCTGCAAAAATTCTTTAACAGTCTGCATAGACTTAGCCTTATCTTCCATTTTCTTTAAAACTGCCTCAACAGGGGAACCAAACAAGACATCAGATTGCAAAGGGGCATCCAAAATTCTAGTTTTAACATGGTCAGATAAATTTTGATCCATGACCAAGCATGCCTGCGAAGAACTGACCCAGTGGCAGCTACCCTAGACGAGGCCTGTACAGCATCAAAACCACATTGCAAGGAGTGCTTACCCACCTGTTCAGAAACATGCACTAAATCTTGTAACTCTTTACAATCAATACCTTCCGCCAGAGCATCAACCTTAGATTTCAACTGAGAAAGGAGATAATTTTGATATTTCAACATGTGAAACTGGCAATTCAAAGCTCTCATGGCTAGAGCGGAATAAGTATAAACTTTCTTTCCCCATCTATCCAAGGCCCTGGCCTCTTTATCTGCCGGAACCGGATTCTTGACAACAGAAGCCTTAACACCCTTAGGCCCCTGGCTAACAGTTTCTGGGTCTGCCCTAGGACTTTTAAAAAGATACTTATGAGCTTCAGGCACCCTGTAATACCTATCAGGTTAAACAGGAGCAGGAGGCAAAGAATCAGGATTAAGAGAAGCCTCTGCAAACACATCTTCCACCACATTCAGAACAGGAGGAATAGCCAAAGGCCTATGTTGGGGTAAAAACAAAAATTCCCTAAGCCTTTTCCTGGAATCAGAGAAGTCCTGACCTTCCCATTTAAAATGCTCTCTCATGGAGTGCAGGGTCTCTGAAAAAGAAAAATCCTCAGGAGGAGAAGCAGAAGGAGTAGAATCATCCACATCAGAATCAGAATAATGAGCATACTCCTGCAAGTCTTCAACCGAGACTCAGACACATCAAGCCTGCTCCCAATCCCCCAACACTGGTTCAATCCTAGGCCTCTTATCAGGAGGGGGCATAGAGCCTCTAATTAAAGTAATTAAATCTTCTGCCATTTTGAGCATGTGCTTCTTGGGCACAGCACCTGAAGAACTGGGAGTGACACCCACAGAGGCTAAAGTAGACCTGCCTCTAGGAGAAGCCTTGGAAGCAGAAAGAGAGGGCCTAGACCCCTTAGGAAGGGAGGGGAGTACAGTTACCTGAGAAGCCCCTACAGCCTGCCCTGCCTCCTGGGAGGCCACATCCTGTAAAATCAAAGTTTCTCCCTGGGACTCCAGAGAGGCCTCCGTCGGAACCACCGGTTCCACTGACGCCTCTAAAGAACCGGCGTCCGGTTCGGACGACTCCTCTAACCTAGGTTTAACTGCCTTGTCCTTGCGCTTCTTTGAGGAAGCCGGCGTCGGAGCATCCGGCATCTTGTAATTGCCCCGCTCCCCAAAGACCCACGTCCCACAATCTACCCTCCCCTTTATACTGCGTTTATTAAACCTAGCACAAAAGCGCACCCAACAACGTCGTGCTCAGGTCCCAAACAAGGTATACACAAATTATGGTAATCCCTATGCGGTATCTGTTTCCCACAAGAAATACAGTTATTCACTTTTTCTGACATCCGGTAAACCACTGAGGCAAGAAAAACCAAAATATTCCCCAACGGGGTACTTAACCAACTCTGACTTCGGTCTGAAACTCCGAATTTGAAAAATTTCAGAACGCCGAACGGCACTTGCAACACTGCTTCTGCATCGGACCATGCGGCAAAAAAGACTGAGGATATGACGTCGGTCATGCGCATTTGTACCCTGACGTTCTGATGTCAGTCAAATGTGCCCTGACCGACGTCAGCCTTATACTCTGATATTCGGGCCGACCGAGGGACAGCGGACTACCCAAGTGTTAGGACTGCAGCAATGTGAGATGAAGAACATCACGGCGTAGCTATAGGCACTTCATGTGCAAACAGCTACGCCAATATGTTTCTAGCACACTGGGAGAACAACAGTTTGTTCCCTACCTCAAGTTTTAGGGAGCACGTGTTGTTTTATCGGCGTTTCGTCGATGATTTGTTTTTGTTGTGGAGAGGTCCTGTGGATAGGTTGTTTGGCTTTCATGAAATGATGAATAACTTGGTTGACTGTCTGAAGTTCACTTTTAATTGGTCATTTACTCATGTTGAATTCTCGGATTTGTATATTGAGAAGCTACATGGTAATATAATTAACACTGGTGTCTACCGTAAAACTTGGTCATAGAAATGCCTTCTTATTTAGATCTAGCATGCATCCTGGCTATATTTTCCAGAATTTGATCAGAGGACAAGGAATAAGGGCCTCTAGGTTGAATCCTACTACTTCTGGCTTCCTAGAGGAGATTGATGGTTTGGAACATAAATTACTGGAACGAGGGTACAGTTCCTTTGAGATAGATAGGCATTGGTCAGATTTAGATCGTCTGAAAATGACAATAGTAAGTCCATATTTTGGACCGATATCAGATCCTTGTGCCATTAGGGAGAAAAACCATAATACCAATGAGGTCAAGGTTCCTTTATTTTATACCAGTGATCATAGAGATATCACTAGTTTGTTTGGTCATCACTGGCCCATTTTGCAAGTGGACGAGGATATCCGTAAAATTTTAGGTGATAAACCTACATTTCGGTTTAGGAATCGTAAAAATTTGAATATTATGACAAGAATCAGAGTAGTATGCCTTCAACCCCTGGTCTCACCATACCTTGTGGTAAATGCAGTTTTTCTGCTTTTGTTAATACCTCTGAATCTTTTTTTCACCCTGATTTGTGCAAGGAGATTATATTCTATACTTCTGCAGATTGTATGAACCCCCATGTGATATATCTTGCAGAATGTGTCATCTACCAGTCCTTTTATGTCGGTAAAACCAACAGGGTTTTTCATGATAGGATGAGGGAGCATTTGTATCACATCAGGAAGGGCTCTTTACATAATGCACTTTCCAAGCATGTCTTGGAGTTTGGTACATCACATACTTTTAGTTTTAGAGTTATTGAGACTGTTAGCCCAAGTATTAGGGGAGGTGATGTATGTACACACACAAAGCATAGAGAGGCTTGTTGGATTATCATGCTCCGTGCTGATAGGGGCAGGGGATTGAATGAGAGAGCCTCTATCAAGCCTGTTCTGAAGAAAAGGAGACTTCATAAATGAACATGCATTTACCTATACTGTTTTTGTTCAAATTTGTTTCCTTTAGTTGGATTTTGATGAGTACATATATATGTATATGTTTATTCTCCATTTATATATATGTACATATTTTTATATATGTTTATATTTATTATATACATACATATATACCATTTTTTAGTATTTTCATTTTTTATAGTGTACAGAGGTCAGCACATTTTTATCATTGTGCTTAGTTTAGGTTATTCTGTATTTTTATTTTTGATTTTATGTTGTATGTTTTTGATGCAGCTATCACTTTATTTGGTGTAACTGTTTTAATTGCTTGATTAATGCTTTTTTATTATTGGCTGTTACTCGAAATATGTTTGGTTTAAACGGTGTGTGTTTTAGTAGTTGCTATATGATCTGATGAAGCTGAATAGTGAAAGCGCTTACCTCTTGTCGACTACAATAAAAGGAGTTTCTTTTCATATATATATATTGGAGTCATCTGGTGATTGTACATTGAATTGTTGCTATTTGTTATTTTATTGACTTTTATCTTTGTTCAGCAATGGAGGATTTACCACTCGGATTCCACTCTCTTGGTTCCATTTTTATTTATATACATGGTTACATTGAAGTTTAAGATCATTGTAGGTTTATAGTAAGAAATATGTACAGAAATCATTGCACAACATTTGAGTTTATAGAATGACATGATACCTAGATTGATGTCATGAATGACAACCAGGAGAAGAAAAGGTGGTTAGTTAAGAAGGGGAGCTTTGGAAATTAGATGTAGAAGGGTTAAAAACATATCCATAGAAAGGCTAAGATAACAGGATGCTATAGAAGAGTTAAAAAAACAAGGCATTAGAATGGTTAGAATAGGGAGTTAGAAGCAAAGCATTATAATGGTAAGTATAGCAAGTTAGGTTAGGTTTAGTTAGTGTTGTTCTAAAGGTTATTGAGAAGTATATATAATCTGGGTGGGTTAGGTTTAGAACGTTTATTCATACAGGATAAGGAAGTTCTTTTTATTGCATAATTTACCTACTAGAGTTTTATGTATATTGGGTTAGTCTGGTCTAGACATGGACATAGCCAATGCTTGTTTAGGTGATTCTTTAGGGATATTTTGAATTGGGGTAAGGAGGTTATAGTGGTAAGATCTGGGGGGGAGCTCATTCCATTTTTTTCCAGCTGAGCTGGAAAATAGCGATTCTCTAGTTGAGTTGTTGGCTTTGGCAGATTGTACTTGCATTTTGTTGGATGAGCGGAGGGATGGTAGGTTGCTGTAGGGGGTGATAATATTTGTCAGAATGGGTGTACTGTTAGGTTGGTAGAAGATTTTATGAATAACTATGAGTTAGTTGTACTGGAGTTGATTGGGAAGTTCTAGTAGGCTGTGCCTGTGGCGAATCTAGCTATATTGTTATAGCAGCTAGCTAATTTGTTTAGGTTTGCTTTCCATAGGTTTAGGAAAATGGGTTGAGGCATAGAGAAGGGTCGAGAGAAGATGTGTTCTAGCTATGGCTGATCCGGCAGGTGGGTTTATATATATAAATTAGTTCCTTTGTTCTTTTACTTATTTTATTGTTGATAATGTGATATTATACTTTTCAGTTTAAGCAAACTATTTACTTAAACTGAAAAATATAAGCAAACTATTACTTAAACAGTTTGTCCTCTGCACTGAAGCTGTCTCCCTTTCTCTGAACATTAGCTCCATTTTAGTTGCTCTGATGACCTATAAATGCCTACAATAAGAAAGGTCCTGCATAGTAATTTTCAGGAAACATTCTGATCTAATGGCATTTATATGTACGCAGATAATGTACCAAGCATGAGACGACCATTAAAACTGGTACATTAAAACAAAGGTTAGTGCTGTTACATCATATCACTTGGTTTTTTGGTCTGGTTCTCACCTGGGTTGCCTTCTGTATATGAGTATGCATGTTTTGTCTGTGCCTGTGTGAGTTTTTGCTAGTATTTCCAGTTTCCTCCCAAACCATGAATATACACTGACAAGTGAAATGACAGTCCTCTAAGTTGTCCACAGATGAGTTGAATGAAGGTGCATCCTGGATTGGAATAATGTTCCATTCAAGACTGGATCTCTGCCTTATATCTGTTGCCTGCTGAACAGGCCCTATTTCCTCCATAAACTTGGATAAGATAAAGCAAGTATCGGAAAATTAATGAATTAATGATAAATTATACAGCTTTTAGATACAGTTCCAGACACATGAAGTGATTTAAATTTTAGAAACAAACACTTCAAAAATAGAGTTTTGAACATATTCCTTTAGCTCTGTATTAGCAGTTCAACAACTTTAACCACTTAAGTTACACATGGTACAAAATAAAAAGTAATCACGTTAGTACTCAAAGGGTTATAACATGACAATCAAGACAATTTTGTAAAAAGTGGAGGTAAAAATATCTGAAACGCTTACAAAGGGATACAATACTTTTGATGCCTTTAGTAAAAGTTGTCACTTTGGTACTTTACTAACAATGTTCATTACCTTTTTATAGTACTTATATCAGCTACTTTTACAGTTTGATGGAGCAGTTGCAGATGAAAAAGAAAAACAGCCAAATCAATAAAGTAAAGCTATAGTTGTATTAATGCTTTAGCACAAGCAGCCTTAGCTGTACTGGTGCCCTAGGTGAAGGGCTTCAAGGTGTCCCACCACCACACATCACTTGATGCTCTCATGGTTCCCACACCACCCAAGATTACTTTTTTTTAGATTTTTTTCTCAGTTTATTTACTATTTCATTTTTTCCTGCATTCATTATGTCCTAACAAGGTAAGACTGTAATCTAATAATTGTGGAGGAAATTACTGTGTTTAGCAGGGGACAGGTTAGTCTAGGATCTGCTAGGCTCACAGATGTCATGGGGGTCCTAAATGCTCTGAGGTGCAGAGATTTTTAAGCAAACTATTTATTCAACGATGGCCTCAAAAAATCTGATTAATGAAAGACATTCAGAGTTACTCTTCAAGTTCACTTTTTCCTAAATCCTTTCAACACATCCTAGTTGCTAAGGACTATACTATAATCACTGCGGAAGAAATAACTGAATTAAGCTAGGAGGGCTGGGATACTAAGTCTCCAGAAGCCAAGGACATTCTATAGGATGTAGGTGCATTTTAGTTTTCGACCAAACGTTTGATCCAATTATGGCTCCAAAAATGTAAAATACATGACAGGTAAGAGCTTTAGTGTTATTCTACAACTTTGCTATTTCCTGCATCTTTTCAACAGATCCTAACTGACCAAAACTACATTTGGAGGAAATAACTGCAATTAGAAGCCATGTGGGTTCTAGATGCTCTGAGGTGCGTTTTAGAGCTTCATACAACTATTTGCTCCAGTAATAGTCTGAATAAAAATCATAAGGAAAGAAGTTCAATCTTACTTTTTCATTTCAAGTAACAAGTAAGCTGTATCCAAGGCTTAATGCTCAAAACTGGCAAAATATCAGTTCACAATAAAATGAGAATGCAAATGTTTGCAAGGAAACAAAAAATATATCTGGAAATAGTACCTGCTTCCCTACTCCTTCAAAAAGTCACCTTCTGTGTCTTCCCCTCTGGTGTTAGATTGAGATGAAAGTGAAGGTACAAATGGTCACAGACATATTTCAAGTTGCTACTGTCATACATATATACAAAATTTCTCCCCCCCCCAAAGGATAGCTACCATCTGTGTACCTCTCTGACGTCAGACTGGAAAGAAACTGAAAAAAAAAAACAGAACATTACATGTTCAACCTGTTGATGTCACAGACATATAAAAGCATATTTACTTACACTTTCACAAAAGATAGCTGCCTGATGTGTGGCTGTGAGGAAAGTGAAAAATAATCACAGCAATGCTTCCAACTTATTACTCAAATAGTACATTGCTTCTGTACACGCTGTAGGGACCAACTGTGCACACCTCTGAAGTTTGTGAGAAAAGTTAAAGAAATAGAGAGCACACTGTCCCCAGCACAACAAAGGCTGTGCACACTACTGTGTTTTTTGGGGAAAATTAAAGAAGCAAGCCCCATACACTAACTACAAGAAGCTTCTGTGCATACCTCTGGGAGGCCACTACTAAGCCTGTGTCAAAATCCACATAACGATTGGAGTGTGGAGGCCACCATGCCCCCAGAAGCTCTGAAAGTCAGGATGTTCTATGATGCATTTTCTACTATACTTTTTGAAAGAGATTTTAAAATGAGAAAATCACAAAAGGGTCAGTTACTTTAATCCAGTCAACCCCACCTCCAAGAGGCAGTCCTACCCAATTCTGTATACAGTTCAGACATCTGATTGTGATAAAACAGGATGGCTATGTTTTGCATTTTCCCTTTGCTCCACACAAACAGTTGCCATAGATTAAAGTATTCCAAGTTGCTTAACACATTTCATGTCAGTCCTGCAAAGCTACAAGAGCATTATTATTTATTAGGTTACTTTGAGCACAAAAAGGGATATTGGCTAGGCTTAAAGTGACCCGCAAGGGTAGCTAGCCTAGTAATTACCTACAAACCTATGACTGGTAGCTGGCATTTTCCTCTAGAGACCGTACCTGTAATTACAGCTACCTTTATCTGTGCATATGTCAGTTAAGTTCAGTTAAGTAGTCCATCTAACTTTATACAAATGCATGCTAGTCCTTCAAAGCCAGATAGTGACTATTTAAACTGAGCAAACTAGAGGGTCTGTTAATTTCAACAGCCATCTCCAACCCCTACCTTGCACTTATAGCTGATTTTGTATGCACTTCAAACAATTGTGAAAAAAATGACAGCCACACATCGGAGTATTCCAAGCTGCTTCATGAAAATCACATAAATCCTACAAATGCACACTAAACAATCTTTGTCTGGCTTTGCAGGACTGAACTGAGAAAACAATAAAAGGGTCATTTACCTTATATAAACAGTTCCCATCCCCATCCAGCAGTTATAGCTAAAAATGGCAGCCGTGTATTCTACTGTATTGTATTTCAACTTTGTTCCATGGAAACAGTAGCCACACATTAAAGTATTTGAGATTCCTTCACACAGATCACAGTAATCCTACAAAGTCAGAATAATGAGCAAAGACCAGCCATTAGTCATATTCCTCTGCAGACAGGCCAGCACTTTTAATGTTACCTAAATTCACTTAGAACTGCAACAGATTTTCCATTAGCAAACATTTTCTGAATAAGAAGCAACTAACTCTTAATGTCTGTAATTTCTAACAGAGTATAGTCCTCCATGGTTTATCAGAAACCCAAAAAACATTTTTTTTAGGGACAGGGTAAGCTTATTAGACAAAATCAGGCACATCCTGCAAAATCCGGAGCAGTTGAAAACTATTACTAGCCAACCATCAGCCATCCAAAATATCTGACTGCCAGTAACAATATTAAAAAAAAAAAAAACTCATCTCCTGCTTCTGCCAAGGTTTCTCTTCATGACCGACTTGATATATTCAATGATTCTCTCCTGCCCACAATCTACTGGATTTGTTGTCTATGAAGGATGAGCAAGATGCCAACAAATTGAATGGTCACATCTACAGGACTTCTTCCCTAGGGTGCCACTATTGCTGCTCTGGCTGTGGAGCTTTTCCAGACTTTACTTATTTTTCACAGTAAAGAAAGTACAGTTGTGTAAGTTGCGCTTGCCCATAGCAGTAGATGTTTGAATTCCTCACTTCTCCAGTAGCCTTTAGGTTATATGGGTTGTGTCTTGCCCAAGACGTAACAGCTGGACAGCTTCCAAAAGTGCTGATTCCTTCTCACACTTTCACTCTGACTGCTGATTGGTCAGTCCATATGAGAGAAAATCAGTAATTAGAGTAGAAAGTCTTCAGGACTTTCTTGCCTAAAAGTTAAGTACCATACTCATCCTGAACTAAACAAATGAGAAATAACCACAATAATTCTATACACTGCAAGGGGGATGATGAGAGTGTGTGGCTGCAGCAGTGAGGAATTTGAACATCTACTGTTATGAGTAAGTGCAACTTAAACAACTGTATTATGTTCAACATCCCCACTGCTGCACTAGCCTTTATGCTATATGGGATAATTACAAAAGCCTGGGTGGAGGAATATGGATCCCGGAGCCCCTTGAGAATGGCCATAGCAAAGCCAGTCTTGGATCTATACAAATTTATCTGTTTTTACTGTATTTGTGTTTCTTCCTACTTTATTTTGCTTTTGCGTCATCTTAATAGTACTCAATTGTATTTATTACTGCTTGGTGTAACTCATTCTAAGCCTTTTAGTTTAAGCACTTGGGCTTCAAACCAGTTGTTTGACATTAAGAAGGTTTGTGGTCTGTACTGTAGTGGCAGAACAGGTAGCTTACATCCTTCTAAGTTGGGAACTGCTGATTGAGTGCTCAGTGTCTGTTATTCTAAAAGTGTATTAATTCTGGTTTAAGCACTTGTGCTTCAGCCCAGTTATTTTACATTAAGAGGGTTCGTGGTCTGCACTCTTGTGGGAGGAGAGGCTGGACTCTGCCCTTCTGAGCTGGGAATTTCTGGAAAGCCTTACAGTGCCTGCATATTTGAACTGCTTCTTACTGAAATTGGTACACCTTGTTTGCTGTAGCATAGACTAGATCCAGGCCTGCTGAATCTAGATTTGTTTGTATAACTTGAGCACTAATCCAGGCATTCTTTAAAGTATTCAATTGTATTTATTACTGCTTGGTAGTAACTTGATTAAAGTGTAGCTATCATTCTAAGTCTTTTGGATTAAGCACTTGGGCTTCAGACCAGTTGTTTTACATTAGGAAGGTTTGTGGCCTGCACTGTGGTGGCAGGACAGGTAGTTTACATCCTTCTAAGTTGGGAACTGCTGATTGAGGGCTCAGTGTCTGTTATTCTAAAAGTGTATTAGTTCTGGTTTAAGCACTTGGGCTTCAGGCCAGTTATTTTACATTAAGAAGGTTCATGGTCTGCACTCTTGTGGGAGGAGAGGCTGGACTCTGCCCTTCTGAGCTGGGAATTTCTGGTTAAAGGCTTATAGTGCCTGCATATTTGAACTGTTTATTACTGAAATTGGTACACCTTGTTTGCTGTAGCATAGACTAGATCCAGACCAGCTGAATCTAGCTTTGTTTGTATGCTTGTTGTTTGTTTGCTTGTTATTTCCCTGAAACGCTAATTCCACCTAAAACGTGGCTTTTCAGCGCTTCTGTGGATCCCTAGTGATATCTGCATTGCTTACTGTACTTATTTCCTTGTTTCACTTGAAAGAAAGTTACTGTTTGTCGTTTTTGCATTTAAGTTACCTGTAACACATTGCATTTAAGTTAACTGGCACTTGCTCACTAAAGCAATTATATAAGTCAGAACTAAAAAATTAAAAGCACTACACCCTCACAAACTCCCTTGAGTACCTTGTTCCCCATTGGCCCTTTTTTTCAATTATAAAGGAATTCCCAATACTATTCTAGCATGTCCAAAGGTCAGTTGTCAATCTCCTCTCGGTCCAGCTGGTGAATCTGGGAATCTTGAGGCAATGTTACAACTGCCTCATGTACACAGACAACCCTCTCCTCCTCCCAACAAATTCCAACACATGTGAGAGATGCAACCATATAGCCAAACTGGAGGCTAAGCTCTCTCAACTCAGTACTGGCATAACCAGTCAGGAGGAGAAGGAAACCACACTCACTACAATTCCAGTCTCACATAGACCTACCACGACAGCAAACCAAACACATAAACATACAAAACATACTGAGGCTCTAAATAAAAATCTGCCTAAGCAGCAGAGAACTCCAAAGCAGACACCCAAGCAACCGCTACCCCAAAACAAAACACGTGCAACACATAGCTCACAAAGCCAGTGTGCTGAACAGTCACAGCCCTTAAGGCTAAACAACACACCTGATACACTTGTAATAGGTGACTCTATCGTCAGGCACACTGACGTCCCGCTCACCAGGCTGAACAAGGAGAAGGTCACGGTGAGCTGCCTGTCGGGCGCTAGGATCCACCACATAACACAAGCACTCAGGTCACTCCAAGGCAAGTACAAATATGACTCGGTCATTGTCCATGCTGGTGTGAATGACCTGAGTTGTACCTCCCTGGACTACATGAAAAGAGACAGAGGAGCTCTCTGAGAATGTAGCCCAGGCTAGTATGACCCTGACCTTGAGTAGCATCTTACCCTCACCAAGAATGATGCCACAATATGAAGACAAGATGATCAATTTCAACAATTGGCTTAAGTATTGGTGTCATTCAAAGGGGATCCAATGCCTGTCAGCCTGGGATGACATGCTCGACAAGCCACGATGCTTCGCTAGGGATGGCTTGCACCTGTCACCCCTGGGCTTTCGGATATTGGCAAAGGCTCTTGCTTCCCCCATAGTGCCTTTATTAGGCAAGGATCAAAAGACAAACCCACCTCCATAGGTATCACAAGGGATAAGAAACTAAGAGTAATGCTACTCAATGCCAGAAGTCTAAACCTCAAGATGCACGCACTCGAAGCTCTCCTTAGCATGGAGAACATCGATATCTGTGCAGTAACAGAAACCTGGTTCAAGGCTCCCGAGAGCACCCCAGCACTACCAGGTTATACCTCATACCATGCTTTTCGTCCCCAAAACTTGGACCGAACCACAAAAGGAGGGGAGCATCAATATTCACAAAGATTCCCACACCTCCAGGTTGGTGGCACAGCACGAAGCATCAGAGACTATCCATGTGCAACTAACAGTGAGTAAAACTGCCTTCCAGGTTATAGCCTGCTACAGACCACCCTCCCAAACCCAGGAATCCCACTTGGCCTTCCTGAGAACACTGGAAAATATGAAGGTCTCTCCAAACACCATTATATTGGGCGACTTCAACTACCTAAACATAGACTGGGAGCATTACTCTAGCTCCAACACCCTAGCCCAAAGGTTCCTAGAATTCATAAACTCAAATGCTATGGTACAACTTGTTACCACTCCCACAAGAGGGGAAAAATACTGGACCTGATCATCACCAACATGGGGACTCTATGCTCCAGACCAGAAGTGTATCCCTCACTGGTAAGATCAGACCATAAACTAATCTCACTGAATATTCACATCCCAACCCCACCCCCTGCCAGGAAAACCACAGTGAAAAACTTCTCTAAAGTAAATTTCACACTCCTCAAAACCGAGGTGGAATCCTTCAAAGCCCCCAAGCCTGTGGAAAATATGGCCCAGACCGCAGAATCCTTTATAAACGCATTCTATGAACACCTTCTGGAATGCATGGATCATGCAATCCCAAATAAAACCAAGACCCAATCCTCCAAAGGCAGACGTCCCGTCCGGTGGACCCCAGCCATAAACAAACTATACAATAGAAGGAGGAAGCTACTACATGATAGAGCAAAATCCCAAAAAGGGAAGGCATCTCTGATTAGTATTAGCAAAAAACTATGGGCACTCATAAAATCGTATAAGGCCAGCTTCGAGAGAAAAATTGCACAGGACACTAAGGATAATCACAAGGCTTTCTTTAGTTATGTTAGGAACCTGGGTGGGAATTCCCATATATGCTCAGAATTACTCCAAAATGACAAAAAATACATCAAACCCACAGACATTGCCAACATCCTAGCTGACAGGTTCAGCGCAAACTCCCCCCCCCCACCAAAAGGACAAATATCTATCCCAGCAGAGTGCTGCCCCCCTGACATCTCAGATGCTCAGGTAAGAGCAACCCTCTCCAAAGCAACAAACAGAGCATGAATGGGACCAGACGGTGTCCTGGGCTGCGTCCTACATGAACTCCAAGAAGAGCTAAACCCAAACATAAAACTACTGTTCAATCTCAGCCTTACTACAAGATATGTACCCAAAGAGTGGCATACAGCAACAGTGGTCCCTCTCCACAAAGGTGGTGCCTCAATGGATCCTGGAAACTATCGCCCCACAAGCCTGACTAGCTTTGTCTGCAAAGCTATGGAAAGGATGATCATGGACCTCATAAATAAAGATATTGTGGACCTACAGACACTGGATCCTACCCAGTTTGGCTTTGTTAAGGGCAGATCCTGCCTCTTAAACCTGGTTGATTTCTTTGAAACAGTCACCAAGGCCATTGACGAGGGGAAGGTGGTCCACACAGCCTACCTGGACCTCGCAAAATCCTTCGATACAATACCCCACTCGGGCATTATAGATAAGCTCACCAGCTTAAATATAAACCCCTATGTCACTAGATGGGTTGCAAACTGGCTCAAGGACAGAACCCACATGGTTAGAATTGCTGGAGCCATGTCACACTCCAAACCAGTTACAAGTGGCATCCCACAAGGCTCAGTCCTGAGACCTCTCTTGTTTGGTATATATTTCTCGGAGGTACAGGCCAACACGGAAGGACTGTGGCTGACCAAGTTCGCAGATGACTGCAAACTGGGCGCCATAATCGACTCTCCAGCCGACACAAGCATCCTCCAAAAAGGCCTCATAGAAACAGACAACTGGTGCCAGAGCCATGGCCTCAAGCTAAATGCCAAAATGTGTATAGTCATCCCCTTTGGCAAAAACAAAGTGCCCACGAATTACCACATAGGTGGTAACCCATTAAGTACAGAAGATGTAATTAGGGACCTGGGGACCCAAGTTGATAGCAATCTCTCATTTGACAACCACGTGGCCAAAGTGGTTAGAAAAACATTTTATACAGCCCACCTAATCATGAAGGGATTCACATCTAGATCAGGGGAGGTCATCGTGCCTCTTTACTCATTCCTCATCAGGCCCATAATTGAGTACAATGCCCCTTTTGGGATGTACCTTACCAGGCACCTGCAGCAACTGAAAAGACCTCAAAAGTACCTCACCAAGAGGATCAAAGGGCTCAAACAGATGCCATATGCTGCCCGGTTAAAGAAACTCCAGCTCTACTCAGTGGCATACCGCCTGCTCAGAGGCAATCTGTGCCTGACGTATAAAGCCATGTCCAACCCGGAATTAATGGACATGCTGCACCTCAGAAAATCCAAATCCCATCAAGCCACGCACTCGAGAGACTTGAACCTCAGCACTGAAATAAATAGGACATGCTGGAGGGACAGATTCATAACCCAGAGGCTCCCTTCACTCTGGAATAAAATCCCAGTCCAGGTTAGGCAGAGTCCCTCATTGACTCTCTTCAAGAGGAATCTTGATGAGTGGATGGGAGATCGTAAGTTTTCCCCAGGTATCACTTCTGTGTCACTGTTAGACAGAGGGACAGTATACTAACCTCGAAAAAGGGCATAGCAAAATTAATTTAAAATGGGTGGCGAAAGCCAAACACATACTGGCTAGGCTTATAAATGCCCTAGGGCAGATAGCCTAGTATGAACCTATGAACCTAAACCTATGAACCTATATATATATATATATATATATATATATATATATATATATATATATATATATATAGCTATATATATAAAAATAAATATATATAGATATAAATATATGGGCTCACTACATAATCTCGAAACTTTGAAATATCAAATTTCAAAATCCAAAGACTATAAAGCCGAAACCCCTAAATACTGAAAGACCAGAAGCGACAAATTAAAAATCCCGATGTTCGGAGATACTGAAGTAGCACTTCTGGTGTTGCAGTTTGTTAAAGAATAGGTGGAAGTTCAGGTAAGTATCTATGTGCAAGTGTGTTTGTTAGGGGCTTTAGTGTGTGTACGTGTGTGTTGTGACTGTGATAGGTGTGTCCGTGTGTGTTGTGTGTGTGTGTGTGTGTGTGTGTGTGTGTGTGTGTGTGTGTGTGTGTGTGTGTGTGTGTGTGTGAGAGAGGGACTGTGAAATGTGCAGATGTGAGTTTCCCTTGTGTGTCTGTTTGTGCGATCTCGGAGTTAGTATATTTAAGTACGGGGGTCTGGGGGTTGCAGGGGGCTTTCCCCCCTGGTTATCTGTAGCGTAGGATGATATGTATGATTGTGGGTGGAAGTTGTGTGTATGTGTATGTGTGTTGTATGTTCAGGATTTTGAATTTCGCATTTCTGGTCTTTCGGTATTTAGGGGTTTCGGCTATATAATCGAGATTTTGAAATTCGATATTTCAAAGTTTTGAGATTATGTAGTGAACCCATACATATCTGTAAAGGACCACGTAGCAGTCTCTAGAAAGCATTTAAAGTCCACCCATTTCCAATATGTCCTCCAAGAAGACAAGGCCCTTGAAACATGTGCCTTAATACTGGCCAGAGCTTGTTTATTACAGTGTGTATAACAAAAGGCAATAGCAGAGGACAACCAACTGGTAATAGTTTGTTTGACAACGGTTGTCCTTTCTTAATCCCAACAAAAGAAATAAACGGCTGAAAGGACTTGGTTCTATCAAGACAGTAACCGAGATACCTGTGAATCAAGAGTAATAGGAATCCTTTCACCATGGTTCTGAGGGTTGGGAAAGAAGAGTGAGACTAACGGCCCAATTCAAAGAAAGTCTGAAAGAACCTTGGGCATGACTGTGGGATTTGTGCTTATGGATACCCATTCCCAAAAGTAGACAAGATAGGGTTTACCCATCAAGAGAGCTGCAGTTTAGATACTCATCCTGCAAATGTCATAGCAAACCATGTCATGAACCTTACATCTACCTGATGTGCAGATTCAGATGGACATGTGGACAACTCTTCCAGCAAAAAGTTAAGATCCCAGGAAACAGCAACCTGTTTGCAAGGTGATTTCAGGTGAAATACTCCTATCAGAAACTGTTTTACTAAGAAAACACTACATAAAGAGAAGGATACATGGGCAGACATACTGAAGTGGCCACAATACATACTTTGACAAAGTAATACAATGGCTACAGGCTAGTAATGCACACAAATATTTAGCACCAGTGGTACAATCACAGATATGGCCCTGTTTATTGGTGTGGCACCACCTAGAAATTCTTTCATATGTCAAAATAAGATTTTTTAGCAGCATGACTTCTTAATTCCTTTAGTACCTGCTGCACGTCCTTAAAAAGAGGTGCCTAAAAGGTATCAGAAAACAGGCAGATATATGAAGATGTTTTAGACTGGGGTGTATTAAACTCCCCCTATCTTGTGTGAGTGGAAACTATTAGTAGAAACAGATAGCAAAGAAGCTTGTCAGTTCCATAAAAAGGAAAAAACAATATTGCCAGGGCTACAACAGGACCACCACAAATATTTTGGAGAATTCTTCTGAATCTTCAAAATTACCTTGGATATCAGTGGAAAGGGTGGAATGCTTAAAGAATCATTACCCTGAAAGGGAATGAAAAAAATATCTACTAAGCTACATGTTTTGAAAGGAAACCAACAAATCTATGTGACAAGTACCCCACAGACTGGATCAAAACCTGGAAGACCCCCTTGTTCAAATTGCATTTGTGAGGGTCTGTCTGGTCCTGTTCTGTTTGTCTGCCACTATATTTTGCTCTGACGGACTGGATTATGCTTGAAAGGTTAAATATTGTCAAAGAGCTAACTCCAGAGCAATCACAGCCTGCCTGTATAGAGGATGTCCTTGTGCCCCCTAGCTTGTTGGTGTACCACATCACTGTTGTATTGTCTATAATCATCAGGAGAGGCCCAGGGGACCATAGATGAAGAGATTAAAAAATATGGATCACAGCAGACACCTTTTTCAAAATTAAATGCTTTACTCTTTCTAAAGAATCCCACAGGCCTTGTACCTTTATTCTCATAAGAACTGTTCCCCCAAGGAAATTATGAGGTGACTGTAGTTACAGATTGACCTGGAGGTTGATGAGAAAAGGGGGGCATGTAATTGTTTGCATTTGTAGTCTCCAGCAGTGCAGTTCTATTTATACAAAGCCCAAGACAGGCATCTGAAAATTTAGTTAGTGCAAGTGTTAGGTTCATTTGATTTTCAGATACCAGAGAACCTTTTGCTTGAACGACCGAATGAGAGGAATCCTGAGAATCATAGATGCCATGAACCCCAGAATCCTTAGAAACTCTCTGGCTGAAGTCCAAGACTGAAATGAGAAGCTCAGAAAGGTGTACAGATAAAACTTCACCTTCTCCTGTATCAATCACATTTGCTGAAGAGTATCTATATGACACCATAGAAAGACAATCTTGAGTGAAGTGGTCAAGGAAGATTTATGAATATTTACCTGAATCCCAAATTGGTCAGAAGAGTTGAAACCCACGTTAATGACTCCTGACACCTGGGAGAAGGCTGAGTGAAATTCAGTCTGCTATAAGCCATGACTGGATCTATACACTTTGTAAACTCTTGAAGCAGCACATCCCAAAGGGTAATGCAGAGAACTGATCATGCGACTCAAACTAGGAAGTTCAGAGATCTTTTAGGTTTCCTGTTACCATAAAGCTTCCTTGAGGAATAAAGGTTAACAGACCCTGAAGAGTGAACATCTTTAATATTGGAACTTTTCCATACTGAAATATGAAGGAAATATTTAAATCTGGTCTCTAAGAAGGCCCCTTCTTTGATTCTGGAAGCATTCTAGAATCGCAGCCTTTGTCCCTTGAATAAATGGAACTAGTTATACGATTCCTAGGTGTGCAAAGCTGAAGAACCTGAGGGAAGAAAATGTTTGTTTTGAAGGGTGGGAAGGAACTCCCCTTAAAGAATGTTTTTGTACCTATTGCCAACTGTATCTCTCCTTATCCATCTTTATCCCCCATGAGTCTGTCACAATCTGTTGCCAAGGGTAAATGGACACAGCTAGTTGTTAGGACAGCTTTTGAGAAACTGATGCCAGAGGGGAGGGGGAAGAAAGGAAGCAAGCTAACATAGCCTTCCTGAAGTTAAATACTGTCCCTTTACTGGTAAGGTTCTTGTTTGTTATTATTCCCATCCTGCCATCTCTATTTGTTTCTTAAGCATGAAAGAGGATCTGGGAGGTTTGGGGAGATGTGAAAAATCTTAGAAACTCCCTACTCTAATTTCCCTTTCACCTTAAATTGTTTGTGGACCCAAGTAACAGTTGGGCCAAACAAAAACTTTTTCTCTAAAGATGGATTAAAAAATTTCAGAATTTATTTCAATAGAAAATTTCTGATTTCATACCTAGGCATACCTCTATAAACAGTAGTAGAAGTAGATACCCTAGACACAGTATCTGTATAATCATCCATATTTTTAAGGCACACTTAAATACTGGTGACATGTCAAAAACAAAAAGATTGAGAAAGGCACGAACCTCTGCATATAGAACTGCTATAATAATTCTAAAAGCAAACTGTTCCAAAATCTTTCCCTCTGTATCCATAGGGGAAGGCTTGGATGATACCAGAAGCATGTTACCTATCTGTTTTTATGGGGATTAAAGATTCTGAATCAGGGTTATTACAAGCAGCATAATATACTGCCTCCAAGGCCAACAAAGAGGAAGGAAATGAGCAAAATGAGGCAAATCCACTTTCAACTTACTATAAAAACTCCTCAATACAGTGGGAACATCCATTCGTTCCCATAAAAACACCTCATTCATTCTGGAAACAATTTGAGAAAAGAAATTACCACCCAAGAAGGTTGTGAAGGCCAGTTTTCTTCAACATCAGAGTATTGGGCTCAAATATCCATAGGAGTCGAAGCCCTGTCGTTGCTTATGTCAGAATTATCTGACCAGTCTTCCTCAAGGACACTCCAACTGACCTGCTACAGTGACTGCAGTGTACTAAGATTGACTGTCTGTAGCAATTTCCTAGCTTAAGTAAGAAAATCATCTTTACTTATAATGCGTCTTGAGGTTAACAATGTTTAACCTTTTGTTTTTTCTTAACAGGCATCTTCTGTGATTGATTAGGAGGGAAATCTGTACGTCTTTAAGAGTTCACTTCCCCGAGAGACATCCTGAAGAATCCCTCAGTGAAACACTATATCCCACTAAAGATGGTTCTTCCATGCCCAGTTCAGACAATAGATCAGCCAAAGAGGATGAGGCTGACCCATACTTTGTGGTGGCCAAAAAGACTACACCAGAGGAAGCCAAAGAGGTGACTGGTCTCAGGAACAAGAAATGGCCAATTCTTGCTTCTTGTCCACCCACCATCAGCTGAAGTGCAGAATGAGCCCGAATAGTCAGCAAGGGCTTGCAGTTAAGTATTTTTTTTCTTTCTAGGAACTACTGAACTCAGACCAGCAGGAGCGGGATAAGCGTCTCTGTGTCACCAAGGAAGATGCATCAGAAAGTAGCTAGGATGTCTAGAATGAGTCAGTTAGAAGGTAAGCTTTCAAAAGTTTACACAAGCAGCACACTTACACTTAACCTTTAAAACAAAACTTCTAAAAAGGCAGTAATGCACAAACAGTAAAATAAAATCCCTAGCAGTATATGCCTTGTAAATGCATAAGCAGTGCAATAAAACCCTGTCAGAAACTCATTAGAAGTAAAATTAGTCTGACAGAATAAAGGGCATTTGGGCAGGGGAGATGATTGGGCATGTAATGCTTATGTTCAAGCTGTGACAGCTTATCAGCTGTCACAGCTTGAACATAAGCATTACATGCCCAATCATCTCCCCTGCCCAAATGAAATACTGCCCCACACTTAAAATTATATATATATATATATATATATATGTATATATATATATATATATATATATATATATATATATATATATATATATATATATATATATATATATATATATATATATATATCTATACACACACACATACAAATATATACACACACACACACACACACACACATATATATATATATATATATATAGGTTTTCAAATCTTGACTTCCATATGATCGACTGTTGAAATCCCAAGACGAAAATCACGAAACTGCAGAAACCCGAACATCGAATTTTTACCAGGGTAAGTAAACACTTGGCCAAATGTTAACAGAACTTGCGCCGAGGTAAGTAAAACCCACCTAGGTGCACACCCCACCTAACTATATATACCAACTCCGGAACTGCACTACAGTTTACTTACCCAAGTAAAGATTCAACGTTCGGGGTTCTGCAGTTTCGTGCGTTTCATCTCAGGATTTTGACAGTTGATCATATGGGAATCAGGATTTGAAAGTAGACAGGTAGACACACACACACACACACACACACACACACACACACACACACACACACACATATATATATATATATAGCTGTATATATATGTGCGTGTATTACAAAGTTTGCATAATGTAGTACAATTCTATATCAAATAAGCCTCACATCAGCTGAAGCTAAACATAGCAGTCTCAGACAGGAAACATTCAGTAACTAAGAAATACCGGGTTTCTTAAAGAAATCATGACATATATACAAATAAAAGTAAAAAAAAAAACCTCATCTCTCTCTGTGTGTGTGTGTGTGTGTGTGTGTGTGTGTGTGTGTAAATATATATATATATATATATATATATATATATATATATATATATATAGACATATTAAAAATAAATATTTTTGTGAGGAATATTCCGCTAAAAGGGACTTACCTGCCAAAAAGGAGCTGAAAGGCCAGCTGCTATCTTATGAACTCACTGAGCTGCTTCTCCATGAGGAGCAAGAAAGTGCTGAAGATTTTCCTTGATTAGTGATTTTCTCTACTTATTGGCTATTGTTATGAAAAAAAGATTTATCTATATGATAGCTTGTTCTGAAGTTTCTTTTTTTCCTTAAAAGGACAGAATACTGTATCTCCTTATAAAATATTGTGCTAATTACAAAATGGCATACAGTAAATACAATAAAATACTTTCATAGTGTAGAATGCTGTATTACTGCTATACTTCCACAGGTAACAAAGCATTTGGCTTGTACACTAATATCTCACTTCATTACAGCGCATGCAGTAATTAAACATTTACCTACATTTTGCTGCTCCATTCTGTATTGCACTTTTTTGCTTTTGTCTAAATTGTGCCACTTATATCATGAACACCCAGGTATCAGTTACATCTCTAATCATTCCCAGAAAAAAAAATCATGATCTTCTCTCATGTTTCAAATGTCCTCAATAAATAATGTAATCTCATACAGAGGAATCAAAACAGGATGGTTGCAGTTTTAAAAAGTAAGAGTTGGATTTATAAAGCCTTAGCGTACCCGCAGACCCATGTACACACAAAACAGATCTACCACTGTTAAAGCAGGAAAACAAAAGTAAAAATAAAGGAAAGGCTCAGCAAATATCTGCTACAGAGCAGCTCCTGCTACTTGAAACAATATGCCTCACAGGCCATCTGTATAACTGAGCATTTCACAACACTAATTGTTCATGTAGATCATTTTCATGTTGCTAGACTTGTGTAGAGACATGCACAGCATATAGGCTGCATGTACATATGCAACCTAACCAGCAATTTTGTGTTGCATTATTTCAAAATTGGTGAAGGGGGTTAAGTGGCAGCTATCCATGTCCACTCATAATTGCATAACAACATCTGCTGATACCTCCCAGATGTTCTCCCAAAAGCAAATGAATGCAAATAAAGCATACTTAGAAGTATCCTGATGCTATACGGGCCAGGTGGTATGGCCTTACAAGACAGTTTTTATGGCGCACTGCTGACTCTATAGAACTTAGTCATTTTACAGATAACTGTAGAAATGGTTCTTCTGATCTTGTTCTAAAGGCTGCTATGGCTTGAACATCGCACTGCACAATTTTATGAACTATGAACAATTTCTTAAAGTTGTCTTATTATACTTTCATAATTGTTTATTTGAGAAAAAAAATACAGTATGAAAAACATGATCAGCTCTCCTGAAATATTCAGTCATTTTCAGCACTCTGATTGGTTGCTAAATGTGGACATCTAACACTCTTGCAGAAGTTAAATCAACCACAGTGAATTTTAACCATTTTATAAAAGTGTAATAATGCACTTCAAGGAGGTACATTCTGCTTTTCCAATACCTGACTAAAGGGGAGGTGACACGCCTTAATTTGGAGCTCATGCCTCATTATTACCATCTGGCAGAAATATTTAATACACATCTTGTTGTTCCTTGTTGCTCACATGACGTACAGAGTTTAGGCAGCATTACTGTCGATAATGTTTTGGTACTCTTTAGCTACTTTTTAACTGCAGCCAGTCTCGAAGTTGCTTGATCTGTGACTTCACACAGCTTTCTGCAGTGCCACCAGCAGCAGTGTACTGTTCTACGCTGTTTGTGTAATTCCACACTTGAGACACATCACTTTCAAAGAGTGGACTGTTAAAAGACAAAGAAAGGAACTCAGACATTCTGAAAAATAAAACTATTGCGATTACATATTTTGTGAAACAAGGCAGTTGCTGTTTTAATATTTTTTCAAAGCAGTTCTTTGCTACTATGTAATTATTAGCATACTTACTCTCAGAAATACAGCCAAAATTATAAAACATTTCCTGTTCACTAATTCATGCTAATTACTATACATTTTCAATTCATACCTCATTTGTTTTTACATTGTAACCATGGCAACCATTTATTTATGTATTTCTGGTGAGACAAACCCACTACAATTCTACTTTCCATATCCAGAATTTCATCCATTATTACCACAATGTCCTGATATACAGGCTTCAGTATGAATTTTCATCTGCATGTTATGACTTTTTAGACATTATCAATATCAGACTCAATCTCTTTTATTGTTTCGGAGCATCAGTGACCCAGTCGGAACTCAGCAAGAGCAATCGTTCTGTTAATTCAGTCTGCCTACTGAATACTAATTTATACAAATTTTGTAATGCCTGCCTAAACTTTGTTAGTTTAGAACACATCCAGAAATCAAGTTCTCAATTCCCTATTGCATCTTCTTCACACATCCAGCCTAAGTTACTGACATCTGGAAACAATTCTGCAATATATTTAGTAAATAAAAATAAATATTTAATTATTCCCATATAAAGATTATGAATTTTCAAGACTTAGTGGGGTTCCTGGGTGCCAGAGATATCTCAGTCTACCTTTCTGAATCTAAGTTAATAAAGACATTCCTCTCCCAGTGTCACCTTTGTAACTGCTCTTTCCTTCTTTCTCGATATGCTTTATATTCACTACTGACTAAAATGTTAATGCTGACCAAGTTTGCTCTTGCTTCTGTTATAAAACTGCTAGTATTGCTCATTGGGGAACTCTTCTTGTATTTGTTTCAGTCCACACCAATACAACCTGAACAGCCAAAAACCTCAACCTAAATTCTATTCTGAAGGACAAACCTGACTCTTTCTTCATTCATTTAAATCCTATGTCTCCCATTCCAAGATGTTTCAACTAGTTTGGCTCTATGCTTCTTTTCTTTGCATCATTTGCTTTCTTACAGATCTTTATTTGCCTTGGCATCAACTCTACATGGAGAAGTTATTGCTGCCACACTTTTAGATCCTTCTCATGTAATAGTTTCTAAGTTAGTATACATTTTTCCCAGAAATTACATGATATTAAAATTATTAAACAATGCCCAAAATATCAGCTTATTAGAATCCATGGATAATGTACTCTGTGCCAATGCCATTCCTTCCATTTCACCTTCTAACCCTCATATTGCCTTAATTGTGTGGCATTATAATTGTAATGCAAATTTAGAGCCTGATTCAGAGGGCATTACCAATTTTTCCCACAAAAATCTTACACACTTTCCAACTGCTATAATGCAGCTTAAGAAAATTCTAGGAGAAATAACCAGCTTTCAGCACATACCTCTCAACTGTCCCTGATTTTGACTCAAATTTTAACTATGTCCCTCTTAATCCCTCCTAAAACTAGTGACTTTTGGAGGAAAGGTGGTGAATTACACATAATGAATAATGACAATAATTAAGAGTTATAAACTCCTTTTACTTCAGAAAATGTGTATTAATTCACATGCTCTGATCCTGTCAACGTTTCAAGTTAATAGCACTAATATTATAAAAGTGTCCCTGATTGTCCTTGAGTTTTTCTTGACTTGTCCCCGAATCAGTTGAAATTCGTCCCCACTTGTTTGAGAGATCTGTTTCAGCAAGGAATATCACTTACAGGTGTGGACTATAATTTTACTTGCAGCAGTGAAGATGTATCTCAGGGGGTCCAGAAGGGAAAATATAACGAAGGAGGGTAGAATTTTGAAGAAATTTATAAAAATATTTGGCACAGAGGATATGAATTTGGTTGTAGGAGTTCTGAGAGAATGTACGCATTATGCCCCAAGATACAAAAACTGGGCTAGGCTGGACAGAACAAATGAATAGAACACTGATCCAAACTGCAAAATCACAAAAAAAGCCACTCCAGGTACCTGGAAGCACAACTCCACTAGGCAGTCGGTCTTCAAAAGATAAAATCCAATGAGCCAAATCCAAAAAAGTAAGATAAAATGAAATTTATTATACAAAAAGAGAAAAACAAGCGCTTTCGTCCTTAATGTTAAGAACTTCATCATATAAAAGGAAAGAGCTCTAAGTCCATTTTAAATACTTGCATTAAAACTTCACAAATGTAGACACACCCTCTAAAAGAGATAAACCTGTTCCCTACATTTAGGCCAAAAAAGTTAATAACAAATAAAATAATCAGTCAGTAAATACATGACTAATAGATAATTCTATCTTTCCGGAGCTTTTAGTTTAAGAACAGAGCTGATGGAAATGTGTTCATTTAAACTTGGCCAGTTGCCTGATTTAAGGCATAATTGCCAAAATAATTCACATTTTTCAAGAATAAGTGACCAAGCCCCACTCCAAATATCAGTTCTTATACTGTCAATTATTAAAAATTTAAAGGAATGACCTTCATTTTCTAAAATGTGTTTACTTAGAGCATTGGTTTCTTTTTTCAACCTGATGTCATATAAATGCCGATATATATGATTTTTCAATTTTCAGTTAGTTTTACCAACATAGAAACAGCAGCATACAGTACACAGTGCACAATATACTACTTTTTCACACAACAATTGTATTTATGATGGATATTAACTTCAATACTATTGATGTGAAAAACACTGCCCTCATAAATGAATTTACAAAAATTGCACATTCCACATTTTTTCATGTGACATGCCTTCTTGTTAAAATAATGTTTTTCCATTTCAAAAATGTTTTTGAGGTTCTTACCCTTTTTGAACACAACTGTAGGTTTAGTCCCCACATAAGGTCTTGTTACTTTATCCTGACTTAAAATCGACCAATTTTTAACCAAAATATTACTTAATTCAAAACTGTCCGAGGTGAACACAGTAATAAAGGAACTCCTATAGTTCCTTAAATCTTCTGTGTTTGTTATTATTTCAACCTCCAGGGTAGGTACAATGTTGGTGACATGATCTGTTAAAAGGGGGTGAAAATAATCTCTTTCCCTTTTGTTAATAACTTCTAAAGAGATCTCTTCAATGAATTTGAATGGGTAACTGCTACAAAAAAACATTTGTTTAAGATTGTCACATTCACACAAAAAGCCTCCATAGTGGAAATCATGCGTGCAGCACGCACAAACTGTCCTTTCACAATAGCTTTCTTCTGTTTCAAAGGGTGTGTGCTGGAATAGTGGAGTAAAGAATTCAAATAAGTTTCTTTCCTAAAAATTTGAGATAAAACTCTTATTTAGGTAGTCTTTGGATAACAAAACATCCAGAAAAGAAATGTAATCAACTCCATGTGCGTGGGTAAACTTTAAAAAGCTGGTGGCCAAATTAATTTCACAAAATCACTAATGCATTCCATTGGTCCATCCCATAAAATAAAAATATCATTCAAGAAACGTGTGTAACATTTAATACATGTAAAATAAGTTGAGGAAAACACCTTCTTTTCCCACTGTGAAACCACAATGTTGACATATAGGCCCCCACAGGCTGAACGCACTGCCACCCCTTCTTGCTGTAGACAGATCTCATTGTTAAACATAAAATTATTTTTTTAGAACTAATTCTAAAAGATATAAATAAACAAGGACTTCATCATGTCCAGTTCCGTTCTCATAAAGGAACTCCAAAAACTAATCTAACCCGATGTCATGGGGTATTACAGAATAAAGGTCTTTGATATCAATAGTTAAAAAACATAAGTTTCTTTAAAAGATATCTCATTAATCAAGCTCAGAAAGCTCCAAGAATCATTACATATATGGGTCTCTCCATAAACCAAAGTTTTCAATTTAATGTCTAAAAATTTAGCAGTGGGGTGTGTAATGGAGCCTTTTGCATCAACAATGGGATGCATTGGTGGTTGGGAAAAGCTTTTATGAAGTTTGGGTAAACCAAACATAACAGCAATCCTTGGATGTAAGACAGACAGGTAGTTCAACAAGTCAACAGAAATAGAACCCTCAATGAACAAGTCCTGGAGTTCATTCCTAATCTTGCTGTATGCACCATTAAGCTCGTTAATAGAATATGTTGCATAGGCCCTGCCATTCAATATTTCCAACAGTTTGTTGTTATATTCATCATAATTCATTAAAACCAACCTGCCACCCTTATCTGGTTTCATTATCTTAACTTTGTCTAGAAAACCTCTAATTTCTCTAACAACAGTACTTTCACCTCTATTTAGATTCACTTCATATGTTTTATTTTTATTTTTTATGAAATGAGAATTGCAAATATCCAATTCGCAAGTCTTCTCGAATAACTGAATGGTGGGGGTGGAGGGGAGGGTTACAAGTACTAGACATGGCTAAAGGGTTAATAAAGGGAAGTAAATACTGTGGGAAGAAATAGCCAGGGAATTATTATGGCTAGGCTTGTATAGGCCCTAGGGCCGATAGCCTAGTACCAACCTATGAACAAAATTATCAGTATTCGAATTCTGAAATAATACATTTAAATTCAATTTATGGGTGTAAAGTTTAAAGTCCATTAAAACTGTGGCAATATCATAACAATGATAGGGCACAAAAGTGAATCCCTTTGAGAATAAATCACAATGTTTCACATCCACAACTGTGTTAGAAAAATTGTAAACCCTGAAGTCACCCAAATAATTAGTTGTAATATCACATAAAGGTAAAGTATAAACTGCTGTTTCAACAGAAGGGGTTCCACCCAAAAAAGAACACTCAGAAAAGTCCAAGTCAATTGATAAATTTAGTCCAAGTTGTTCCATCCCTGGCAGGGTACTCCCCTCCCCCTGGTGGTGGGTTTCCCTCTCTTGTTCCAATATATATTTGGAGGGTTGGTCACTACTCAGTTCTCCTTGTACGGGTACCAAGTTTGTCCTTGGGGGACCATCTTGTTTTTTATACACTCCAGCCGTCTCAATGGTGGATATTCCTCTGTGTCTACAAAAGACTCAGCAGATTCATGGTGTGAAAAATTATCAATGAGACTCGTGCTAGGCCCCTCATTATTACCATTTGTATATCTGGTACCCTAAGTCTGTGATGGTGGTGGTGTAGGGTAAGCTAACCCTTTTCCATAGGCATTCTTGTCCCTTATGATTTTTTTTATCTTTTTGTTTTTAATAGAGTTGACCAATTGGTCAATACTCCTGAAAATATGAATATGTTTATATTTATAGTCATTGTACTGGGAAATGTTACAAATACGTTGGTCTAGGTCAGTAACAGAGTGAATCAAGTCATTAACCATAAACTCATGTTTAACAATTAATTTCATATGTTCGATACCATGTTGATCGAATAATTTAATGAGACAGAAAGTACAGTTTTGTACCTACCATAAATGTAGATGTTCGAGTGTTCACCCTGCTGCAGTCATCACACTTGGGTTATCCTGCCGTCAGGCGGTCCCGCAGTTGGCCCGAATTCCAAAGTCTTAATCCGGCATCGGTTGCTGTCGCTTCTTCCCTGACGTCAGTGCGTCAGGGGAATATAAGAGGCATCCGACGCCATTTTCTTCAGTCTTTCTTGCTGCGTGGTGCCCGAAGCAGAAGCAGTTCGCAAGTGCCGGTCGGCCGAGACCTGAGATTTTTGATTTGAATTTCAGTCTGAAGTCTTCAATAAAGCTAATGTAACAGTTGCATTTCTTGTGGGAAGCAAATACCTCATAAGGACTTCCATTCCTGTTGTATTCCTTGCCTAGGCCCAGACCACGATGTCACAGGTTGTCGGTTTTGCGCTAGGTTTAATAAACGCACTATCAAATGCCGTTTTGACTTCACACGTCATTACTTTGGTAGGAAATTCAATTATATCATGCCATCGGAGCAGCCGACAACTGCAATTCATAAAAAACGCAAGGATAAGGACAGGCAGCCTAGGAATAAGCCAGACCCCGAGGCCTCAGCTGGGCCTGTCGCTGGTTCTCCGGTTTTCAGTGAGGCACCTACGCAGCCCCTGACGACCGCAGAGCTGGAACCCCAGACAGCTGCCGACTCCCAAGCGGAGTCTACTAGGCTGACGCAGCCATCTACCAACATTGGAGCAGATTTAGACACCGGTGCAGAGGAAACACTTTTGGTTGCAGAAGGTGTCTTCAGACCGACTACTCTCACCATTATATCTTATGCTAAGCTTAAAACTCCTTTAAAACCTAAGAAAACTGTTCATCAGTCTACAGGTCAAGGCCCCATGCCTAAGAAACAGATGCTTAAGATGGCTGAAGATTTAATTACCCTTATCAGGGGTTCCCATCCCCCTCCTGATAAAAGACCAAGACAAGAGGAGGATTATGCATCCTCTGACCAGGTTTCTCTCCTCAGATTCTTCTGAGGAACAGGATTACACTTTTCCACCTTATGAGGATTCTGATGCTGAAGACTCTATTCCCTCAGCATCTCCCCCTGAAGACTACTCCTTTGGGGAAACATTACATACCATGAGGTAACATTTCCACTGGGAAGGCCAGGATTACTCAGATTCTAAGAAAAGGCTCCGAGAGTTCCTTTTATTACCCCAGCACAGACCTCTTGCTATCCCTCCTGTTTTAGATATTGAGGATGATGTCTACTTGGAGTCTAGTTTAAATCCACACTCTCTACCTCCTGCTCCAGCCAAACCAGACAGATACTACAGAGTACCTGACTCACACAAATTCCTTTATAAAAGCAGTGTAGCTGACCCAGAAACCATATCCCAGGGTCCTAAGGGAGCAAAGGCTTCTATGGCTAAAAATCCTGTGCCCTCTGAAAGAGATTCCAGAGCCCTAGATAGATGGGGAAAGAAAATATACACCTCAGCAACTCTGGCTATGAGAGCATTAAATTGCCAGTTTCACATGTTGAAATATCAACAATTCATGATGTCTCAGTTAAAACAAAAAAATGAGCACACATTCAGAACAGCCTGAATTCAAGGAAATGCAGGATCTGTTGCATGCAGCTGAACAGGTGGGCAAACATACTTTACAATGCGGATTTGATTCACTGGAAGCTTCCTGTAGTGCAGCTGTTACTGGCTCAGCCATTCGTAGACATGCTTGGTTAAAAGAGCAAACCCTCCCTGACCATGTTAAAGCAAAATTATTAGATGCACCTTTACAACAGGATGTATTATTTGGTGTCAAAGCAGAAGAGGTTTTAAAGAAAATGGAGGATAAGGCTAAATCTATGCAAACGGTCAAGGATTTCTTGCAGGTACAACCCCCTCGCTTCAGCAGAAATTGGCCAACAAAAAACTGGTCCTTTCCAACTTCAGACAGATCACAGAGGGGCAAATACAGATGCCCAAGGGGCAGAGGTCAGTCACAGGGCCCTTACAAACCTCACCAATGGGGTTCTGCTACCCAGAAAGGAGGAGAAGACAGGCCCCAAGCTAGCAGAAGGCAGACACAATGACTCTATCCTCAAACTACCAAGCAAATCTCTCCTGACAACACCATTGGGAGGAAAAAGACAGCAACCGACGCCGGATCAAGACTTTGGAATTCGGGCCGACTGCGGGACCGCCTGACGGCAGGATAACCCAAGTGTGATGACTGCAGCAGGGTAACACGATGAACATCTTATATTCTACATGAACATGTGCATTTAATTGAAAGTTTAGATATACATCCATTAACTATTTAAGATCATACACCAATAATAACTAAAATAAAAATGCAGGGTAATGAAATAAAGATGAGACATTGGCAGTTTCCCACCTATCTGGTAAAAAGAGAGGCATTTAAGGAATGGGTAGTGGAAATTATTCAGGAGTTATTAGAAAAGATAGAAATTTCTTCTGAAAATGTAGCTATAGAGTGGGATAAAATTAAAGTGGAGTTTAAAAACAGAGTGGAAATAAAAGAAAGATATGGTTAAGAAGTAACAAGACTTATTTAGAGGGACTGACAAATGTTAAAGTATTGCAAAATAGAGGGAATCTCACAGAACAAGATGAGGAGCAATTGCACATTGCTAAACAGAAAATAAGGGACTACCTTAATAATATGCACGAGTTTAAAGAGATTGCCATTAAGCAATTGTTTTTTGATAATAACTCCAGAGCACAAAAACTTTTAACACAAAGACTCGGGCAACAGAAAGTAGAAAAGTTGTTGACAAGCTTAGGGAGCCTATAATAAGGAATATGACAAGAAATCCTGTAGAATTACTAGAAATATTTTGGAAGTTTTATGAAAATATGTATAAAGCAGAGAAATCAAGAAAAGGTACAAATTGAAATGTTTATGGAAGAATTAAATATGCCCAGGTTAGAGGTAGATGAGGGTCAATTACTAACAGGATAGGAGGAGATTAGATAAAAATGGCCATGTATAACCAATCTACAGGAAACTCCATAGGAATAGATGGTATTTTTGTGGAAGTTTTGGAAGCTAGAAGGTAAAAAACTGATGATAGTATTTTAAGAGGAAGAGAAGCACCAGTATCCTGGAAGAAAGCAATGATGGCTGTAAAACCTAAAGACCCATCAGATCTAGCTTCATACAGGCCCATTTCAATCCTAAACCATGATTATAAAGTGTTTATATCTATAATAGCTAAAAAAAATGGCAAAGGTTATGCCAAAAGTAATAGATCTGGATCAATATTGACTAGTGGAGGGGTGGCAAACATTTGACAACATAGCAAGAGGGAAGCAGAATGTAAGAAAATGCCACTGTTGTTGGTGGGTCTTGATGCAGAGAAACCATTTGACAGAGTAAGCTGGGAGTTTATCAGCAGGGCAATGGAAGCATTTACATTCCATGATAAAATTATAAGGTTGATTAGGAGGCTATATGATGGATTGGAGGGGAACATTAAAATGGGTAGGTTCCTCTGATAATTTCTCTTTGAGCAGATGAACCAGACATGGGTGTCCTCTTTCCCCTTTTTTACTTGCACTGTACTTAAAACCCTTGGCAAAAAAATAAGGGACTCAGAATCACGGATATAATTGGTTAGGTATTCATGAAAAGTTGGTTCTATTTGCAGATATTATTTTATATCTGATAAAACCAAAAAAGAACATTACAGTGTTGTCAAACATTTTGAGACAGTTTCAAGTCTTTTCGGGATACAAAATTAACAACGTTAAAACAAAGGCAATAGCTGTAAACTATGTGCCCACACACAAATTGGTTCAGCAATAGCCATACTTATGGGGACATGATAAAATTAAGTACTTAGGAGTACAAATTAAAATAGATTCTGGTGTGAGAGCTAAGGATATGTGGGAAAAGACTAAACAAAAGATCATACAAAACTGAGAAACTGGAAGCTCTGTTTTACGATATGGATAGCAAGATAAAAGCAGTTAAAATGCTTTTAGTCTCTTTAGTTTTATACACAGGTTAGGTATATTTTTATCAACTAGAGGAGAAGTTGTTGATAGCAATTAATAAAGAACTGAAGGATTTTATCTAGGAAGGGAAGATGGCAAGAATCAAGTGGGATATGCTGATTCTTCCAGTAGAACAAGGTGATCTGAGATTTGAATGGGGTATTTCAAAGCTGCACAGTTCACGCTCCTATACACAGCACAAGCAGAAAATTATAATTTAAAGTGGAAATGGATGGTGATGAAATGGGGGGGGGGGACTCAAGAAACAATGAGAGAGAGGAATTTTGGATGCATATCTTTAGGGAGAAGGACAGTAACATACAGAATACAATATTCATAATGTAGAAGAAAGTATTCTAAGAACTAAGCCAACACTGGAATGGAGAAAAGAGAGTCTGCCAATAGGGATGACTGCAATTAGGGATACAGACAATAGGCAATATGGGGCTGGAATTTATTGGAGAAAATTGGCAAAAGAACCAAGGTACTGGGAGCAAATAATCAGAGAGGGAAAGGTAAAAGAATGGGAAGACATCAAGAATTTATTTGGACTACAGATTGCCTTCCCTATCAAGGACTGACATCAGCATATAGGCAAAGAGAAAGAAATAGGAAAATCCTAAGCAAAAGACCAGCACTGGTAGAATTTTTAGTAGAATGTAGAACAGAAGCTGCTGTTAGAAAAGGAATAATTTGAAGAGCATACATATTAGATGACAACTATAAGAATCAATCAGAGGAGATTAGAAAGGACTGGGAAGAGAGAATGGACAAGCAATTCACAAAGAATCAATGGGGGATATATGTATGTCTCCCAAATATACAACAAAGTCTAGAAGATTTAGGATCTTTGCTTGGAAGCGTTTACATAGGTATTTTTATATCCAAAGTAGACTCCAAAGAATTTTTCCTCAAGTAGACAGCTAATGTTGGAGGTGTGATGGGGAAGAAATGAGTAATTGGGAACATATTTTTCTTGGAGTGTAATGAGTTGGCATACTTTAAAAACTCCCTGCAGACTACTCTTCAGAAATACTGGGTGAGCCAATTGGCTAGAAAATTGATACAACTAAGGAAATTATTTTTTTGAGCTATGATACAGAATCAGAATTGCCTAGACATAGTAAGGCCTTGCTGAGTCTAACTATGGTGACTGCCAAAAAAGCAGAAAATGGAAAGCAAAGTCTAAATCAACTGTACTAGAAATAGTGAATACAATAACAGACACAAAACAACTGGAAATGGGATCTTTAGAAAAGGGAAGGAGCAAATTACGTAACAGAAAATGGGAACTGTAGAAACAATACATGCAAAGGAGGAATGAGGTTTAAAAGAAGGGAGGATTTAATGAGCTATGTAATGTTTGACTGACAATGTCTGGATAGATAAGTGATGTATAACGTTTGCAACTAAAATCATGTCAATTTGGTTTGTTTTCATTTACATAAAATGTATGATTGCCTATGTCATAGTGATAATTTAATAAAGGTGTTTCTTGTTAAAAAATCTTACACCCTTCATCTCCAATTTAAATTCTTAGTTTTTTTTCTTTATTATTATTAAGAATTTCTCTGGGGGGGGTTAAGGAATGCTTTACCTACTTAAAGTATAAATAGAATGAAGAACATGTCAATAGCCTGTGCTGAATTGTCCAGGTTAATTATCATGAGCTTTCATTAGTTTAATTTTTTAACAAATTCTCTTTTATCTCTTCATATTGCTCACTCATTGATTGTGATGCAGAATCAGTCACACAGACTCCTAGGCATTTTAGTGTGTATTCCAATAAATAGTTGCAATCTTGCACCAGATTATTATTGTCTGGGACCCTGCTCCAGCTGACGCACTGCATGGCTATCCTCCTATAATTTTCCTGCATTCAAATGAACTGCCCAATGGGCAGCACTTTTCAATTTCAGCACAGTGTTAGCCTGGGTGAACCAGCTGTCTTTTGGTTTGTGGATTATTTATTGGACAGTTCACCGCAGCAAAAGGGAATATCTTTTCATTTTTTTGCTACTTTGTTTATATTTCCCTCTGCACATGGCTAACAAATCTAACGACTCAAGGAGCAAGACAAATGCTGCTGTTTTGGATTTTCTCCAAGGAACAAATATGGAAAATGCAGACAGCAATTTGAATCCACTACTGAGCTTACATTTTGATTTGAATGAAGCTAGCGTTGGAAGTAATCCTAAGGAAAATGCTGATAGTTCCAGGTTTGAAACCATACTTAGGGATGTTGAAACTGCTGCATATACACTGAAAAGACTTACTTGGCAGCGGTACAATTTAGAAGCATGTTTGCATCACAAAGTTATACCTATTGGCATGCGGGTCAAATGCATGCCTAGTTATGGGAATCAACATCCTTCATTATTAGCAAGCTGGCAGGCGATCAATCTTGAAACCAGCTTCAGGTACATCAAACTTCTGTTAGAATATTTTAAACCAGAAGAAGAGAAGACTGTTCAACAGATACAAGACAAACAGATAGAACTAGAAAAGGTGAATTTAACTCCTTATCATATAAATAGATTGGAAATGTTACAGTTTAATTTGAACATCTATGAGACTAAAATAAAAGAACAGAAAATTAAAAAACTGAATAGAGATGTATTGGATTTCAAGCATGGACGTATCTTCGAATGGCCAAGGGAGGAACAATTTGTTGGATAGAGACAACATGTTCCAACGTTTGGTAACAGTAATTTTAGTAATGGAAAAGTAAATCTGGAGACACGTAATATTAACTTTGTGGATAATTCACGTATTGAAAGTGAAGTTCAAAAACTCCCAGCAGAGCAGGAACTTCCAGGTTCTGACAACATTTTAACTAACACTACTGAAACATCTACTTCAGGGGCTATACCTAAATTAAAGGGTGCCCACTTACCAGTCACTACTACTTTGCCAATTTTTCTGAAGCAGTATTATTATACAAGCAACAGATCACAAAGCCAAGACCGGAAGAGGAAAAAACCCCTGATGTGAATAAATCGTTGGTGGTGAATATATCCAGTTGTGTTTTAACAGCAGCCGAACAGTCGATATTGCAAAAAGGTCTGACTTTTATTCCCTCTTTTAGATCTGATTTAAGTGAATTTGTCATTGATCTAAAATGTTTTGGTCGAAATGCTACATTGAAGAATATATTTGGTAACAAACAGGAGCTCAACAAGAAACCAAGAAAACCTAGCACATTTGTACCTGTTAGCCACCCGGCAGTTGAGTTATTTACAAGATTATGTACCAATGAAGTAGAGAAATTGAGGTCGGACCCCCGTACCAAACATTTCAATAACATAACCTCAGAAGAGAGGGAAGATATTCAGCATTTACAACAGAATAGAGAAGTTATACTGAAACCAGCAGACAAAGGTGGAGCTATAGTAGTTATGGATTCCTCATGGTATTTCAGTAAAATGGAAGAAATGTTAAAGGATTCGTAAACTTATATTGCTGTTACACCTTTGGATGTGAATCGGGCTATACATAAAGTTAGATCATATCTACATGATATGGTTTTACAAAGGCAAATTGACTTAGATCTATTTAACTTCTTAGATGTCACCAATCCTACAGTTCCCAGTATTAATGGCTTACCGAAGATACATAAAAAGCTTCAAGATCCACCATTACGTAATATTGTTTCTGGCCAAGGTTGGATTACAGAAAATATGTCTTTATTTGTAGAAAGAGAACTGAAAGACATTTTAAAGAATCATGGTACAGTGTTAAGAGGCACAGATGACTTCCTTCATAAATTGCATCCAGTGATGGAAGCAATAATGGATAAATCTAGCCTTCTTCTTACCACATTAGATATCAATAGTCTTTTTACTACCATACCGAATGAAGCAGGTATAAATTCAATAAGAAGACTAATATCTGCAAGGAAGAATGCATTAGAGACTCAAACTATTTGTGACCTACTTGAGTTGATTCTGGAGAATAACTTTTTCTTATTTGTGAACAAAACTATTTACAGAAATGGGGGGTTGCCATGGGCACCCCCTGTGCCAATAGTTATTCGAACCTAGTTCTAGTTCAATGGGAGTTGGAATTTGTTTTAAATACTGATAACCCATGGTTTGATAACATTCTGTACTATGGGCGTTTTGTAGATGACTTGTTCATCTTATGGAAAGGAAGTACAGAGCAATTTCAACTCTTCCATAATTAGTTGAATACAACCACCTCGTTCTGGACTTTTAGCTCTAACTATTCTAAACACACAGTAAGTTTTTTGGATGTTAATGTTATGCTCAATGAAATAGGAGAACTAGAAATCGAACTACACAGGAAAAGTACCTGGAGTAACCATTATCTGCTGAAAAGCAGTATGCATCCTAGACATATTTCCAGAAACATCATGAGAAATGAAACCAATAGGATTTATAAACGTTGTAACCAAGAGGACACACATAATAGAGAGGGGAGTCTTTTACAGGAAAATTTGAAAGAAAGAGGCTATAAGGGGAAAGACTTGAGGTTACCAACCCAGGAAAAGGAAGATAGGAAGAAGGATAAAGATACACTGATCAGATTTGCTCTAACTTATAGCACGGATAACTATCAAATTCAGCAAATAATCCAACAGTTTTGGCCCATTTTAACGCAAGATTCCCAGTTGAAAGATATAGTGGGAGAAAGACCACGTTTCTGCTACAAAAACAAGAGGAATCTGAAAAGATTATTGTGCACAAATACACAAAAGACGAAGCGGATTCAAGGGCAGAAGGGGAATTTCATGTGTGGCAATTGCAATATTTGTACTCTGACAGACACTAGCAACAAGTTTGAGCATCCAAAAATGAAGAGACTTTATATATTTGATGTCAAAGCAACCTGTACCATGAGTAATGTTGTTTATCTGGCTACATGTAGATCATGCCAGTCATTTTATGTAGGCAAAACAAACCAAATGCTTAAAAAACGTATACAGAGGCATCAAAGGGACATTGTGAACCAAGATGTTCATAATGCCCTAGCTAATCATGTCAGTCAGCATAAAGATCATTTGTTTTCATATAAAGCTATAAAGACCATACATATTGGCCCAAAAAAGGGGATATTGAGAACATAACTGAGCTTAGGGAAACCACATGGATAATAAACCTTAGAGCTGATCAACATCCGGGGTTGAATGGTGTTATACCGTTGAAACCTGTCTTGAAGAGAGGCAGATCGACCATGAGCTAGCGAGATCATAAGTGATGAATGATAAATATCTGAAGAGACATGGTGGAATCTTAGTAAAATCTCCTATTGATCTTGAATGGATGGGATGAAGTCAGAAATTTATACATATTGATCTTGGATGGATGGAATGAAGTCTGACACTTGCATACATTGCTACAGTGAAATAACATACTTATTATTTTGCTTTATAAGAGCATTTATGTCCTAATGGAAGTTTGATTAAGTTTGATTATGTTAGTGTCAAGATTAGAAGATTTGATGCTGTCGACATATGCTATTTGTAGTTTAATATGCCCATATCTTTCCTGCTCTGGTTTCATCAAAACAAAACTGGACAGTATGATAAACATCTGAACAGAGATGGTGGAATTTTAGTATAAGTTCCCTATTGATCTTGAATGGATGGGATGAAGTCAGAAACTTGTATATACTGACTTTGGATGGATGAAATTAAGTCTGAAACTTGTATACATTGCTAGAGCAAAATAACATACCTATACTCTTCTTAGTATAGAAGTCTTCTTAGGCAGTCACCATGTGAATGTATTGAGGTACAAATGTGGCCATGCAAGACATGGAGCCTTGACATTTATTGTCACTTAGTAATTGTCCTGCTATATTCCTGTCTTGGGAAATGAAACTTTAGTAATGACATTGCCTATTTTTTATTGATAGCGATGCTTACTACTGTATA